>NC_134700.1:202607345-202732345 GCF_043290135.1 Rhipicephalus microplus
AATTAGCACCTCGCCTATAGCTTTTGCGGAGGTCGTTTAAAGGCATACGTAAACGAACTCTATTTGTGCGGCGATGCGACCCCGCAGTGGAATGTGTTGACGTTTGTTGGGGGAAGGGGGAAGCTCGTTTGGGGCCACTATCGCAGAGAGGACGCCGTCTGGAACGCGCTCCACAGAATACACGGCCCAGTCCACCACCAACCATCGCATGCACGCACACATGCGTTTCCCGATTCATTTCTGGCTGCAATCTCTTTCTCTCGCTCATTTCATCTTCGCCCTTCTGTTCTCCACAACTGTATCGAGCCACCGGGAAGGGAGGGTGAGGGTAAAAAGAAAACAAAATACCACCTACACGCGCGACAAATCCTGCCTATCCGTAAAACACCGCGTGCGCGCGCTAAAAGCGGACGCATCGTCGGGCGTAACGAGCGGCTCTTGTTTCTCTTCGCAAGCGTGCACGTACATCTATCTATATTTCTCGTTTCAATAACATCGAGCGACTTTCGTGCCTTGTTATCGGCGCGCGCGAAAGGAGGACGCCAAGCAGGGAGAGTATACACACGCATTCACAACACAGAGAGTCAGCACGGACGGCGGCTTGCCGGACAATGCTGGCATTTATGCGCCAGCGAGCCGGTACACACGCGCGAGAGTGTCTACTGCACGCAGCACTCATTCCCTGGCGCATAAGGGTGAAGGAGGGAGGGGCGGGGAAGGCGACCCTTCCATTGCCATGACCCCCGCTATACCAACGTTGGGCGACAAGAGCGCAGTGCCGGTGGCAGCGGTGGTGGCGTCAGGGCGCGGTTCGATCTAGTCACTCGCCCTCTCCTCCATCCGCAGGAGCGTGCGAAGCGGTCCTTTTTCTCGATCACGTTTCTCGCTTTCATTTATTTCTATCCTTCGTTTATCTCGCTTCTCTGCACTCCGTTCCTTTGTCTGTGCGCACTTCTTTTTGTGTGTATATATATATATCGAAGCCCCCCCCCCCCCCCCCCCCCGGAGTCCGACGAGCTGCAGGCGGATACCCGCATAGGCTGCAGTCGGGCTGCTCGCTCCCCTGTGCGTGTGCTGCGCGCGCACGGAAGTGGAGCAGGGACGCGGAGAGCGATTTCGATCCCCCTCCTCTTCCTCAGCTGCAGCCACAAAGAAAAAAGAAGGAAAAAAAAAAGAAACACCGGATCCCCCTCGGTGCCTCGCCCGCTCAGTCAACACGCCAGCGCGAGGCATCGCGGCACAACGTATATCGCCACTTCATTAAACAAAAGGCGCCTCCTCCAAAGCGGCGGATTGGGCCGATAAAGAAAGAGGCACCGCTCTCTCACGCAGATGCGCGGCGCGACAGTCGCGTTATCTGTGTGCCCACCTTCGGTGCCTAACGTATGCGGACGTCGCGGTGTCATTAAGTGACAGAACGGATGAGGTCGAGAGGACAGATAACCTTGGGACCTCGTCGCAGCCTGTGCGGTATATAGTATATAACATAAAACCGCAGTCGCCTGTAAAGTCGATAAATCCGAAGCATAGGCACGCGAAGTCTTAAATCGAGAGAGATGCTTACATTTTTTGAGCCTTCGGGCGTTCCAAAGCCCCGAGGACTGGAACGGGCTGCATCATTTGTATTTGCTGTGATGCCTGTTGGTGCGGGGCTCTACCTACGTCGGTGCACAATGAAATATCGGCCCGGAACATTGATGCACGCGTACGCATATCCGATACAACTCAACTTGCGAAAGTGCGTAGTTCCGCGAGCACGCTCTTTAAATGCTAAAGGTCAGGTTTCTTCGTACTTCGTGATTAACGCTACGCGCAACTATCGTTTCGTAAAAGCCGCTTTAAATGTTGACTGATTGATATGTTTGAAGTTGGAAGTTTATTCACAATGGAAAACGTACAACATTGACTTATCAAGTGGTTAAATGGGAAGGGGTGATGAAAAGGCAAGTGAATGCCTCACAGAGCACGGTGTTGAGAACGACGTCCGAAATCCCGCCGCTGACCTCCACTGTTGAGAAACGGCGGACCGATCCCACCGAAGCCACCACTGTTGCGAAAGACGGCGACGCCGACGCGGTCCCGGAGGCGCCACTGCTTTCGACCCCGCCGGGAAGGTCACCAGCCGTTTGGTAGCGTATGTTTCTCAGCTCGCGACTGCTTCTGCGCAGAGCTGAGGAGACGAGCGGACGAGACGACGGTGAGTTAAACAAGGTTTATGTACAGCATATATACAGAGGCGTTACAATTTCGGCACTGGGGCCGGCAGAGACTCGAAGAGCCGAGCTCCTCTCTCTAATACATAGGTCAGCCTTTCGCCTAAAACCGCTGATCGCGACACGCCGCAGGGCTTCTTTTATTTACACCGGGCCCAACTAAAATGTCCAATCAGAAGCGCCGCTGGTCTTCAGAGCAGGCTCCTCCAATGGGGTTCGCCGCGCGATGCGTCAGGCCACCAGACATGAGGACGCCGGCTCGCTGTCACGTGCGACGCTGACTCAATGCACGTGGGCCACAGATGCGCCGCGCGTGTTCACGCCGTGGAGCTGTTCGCGCCCGGCGGGCTGCGGGCTGGCCTTGACCCAGATTGCCTGTTTCAGAGGCACAGACGTTTGACGAGGACTCGCTGGCATAACAGCACCCCCGCCGCCAGACAATGCACCGGAAAGACGAGCTGCTTCCACGGGGCTCGGATGTCAGGTGCGCTCGTTCGCCAGGTCCCTCCAGGTTCGCCTCCAGGGCCATGGGGAGAATACAGCTCCAGACTGTTCCGGGAACACATCCCATCATTGACGACGGATCCCCGCTCCACTGGCTTGTCGCCACAACTTGCTGGCCAACTTCGCTCGTCTCTTCCGACCATCTTCGGTTTCAGCACTTGTCGATGGTTCTGCAACTTGCTAAGAACGGTTCGACAACAGACAACACACGACACAAGCAAGTGCCCTCGGTCACCCAACAGAACACCAGACAAAGTATAGAACAACATATACCTATCTACGTGTCTATCGGAATTTCGTTCCCTCTACATCAAGAGGCACATGTGGGACAAAAGACTCTTAAAATGACAACTCAATTTTTTTTTCCACGTACAACAACGTAACGAATTAGAATACCACATAAAGTTGGCCCCTTGAGATCACTCTGAACGAGAGCGCTCAGGCCAGGTCGTGATGAGGTCAAAATTTTGCCCCGAATCGCCAGCCAGAAACCGAAAGGTTGAGAAAGTACTAGCTAGAACGCACTGCTCAATGCACCTGCATTAGCGTTTACCTTTCCCCTTTTTTTTTTTTTTTTTTTTTTAGCGAACGTCAAAGTTGCGCTGTGGAGCAACATGCTCCACCTCAGTAACCGGCCACTTTTAGGCGACGATACCTATGCGGCACCAAGAGCGGCTCACACTTTCGACGTTGCACAGGGGAACAACGATACGGCTTGCTACGGATTGACTCCTCACCGCTTAGCTCGATATCGTGTTCGATCACACTCGTGTTTCCGGGGCGGTCCGAAAACACGTCTCCAAACTCGGAACCAATCTTTCTCAGGTCCTCTTTCTCAGGTCCTCCTTCACTTAAGCTTGGCTCTAGGTTTATCTGCTCCCGGATTACTCTCGATCTCCCTTCGATCACCTCACTAGAACTCAAATTTTCTGCTTCCTCTTCCACTGAAGCCTTCAACAGCTGATTCACGACCGCTTGATGTTGAACATTGGGTTTCATCAAGTTGTAAATTTTGTGCTGCCGCCTTCCTACTTGCACCTCATAATTTGTATCGCAAGGCTTCGATAATACTTTGACGGGCCCTTCCCAATCAACCTCAAGCTTGTTCCTTTTGGGTGGCTGCAGCCGCATTACCTGATTATCAACTTCAAAAACGCGCTTCTTCCCCGATTTCTCGTAGTGCTCCTTCGACAGCACTTTTGCCGCGTTTTTCTGGCTTTCCACGAGCGCTTCAATTTGGCTTTCCACTAGCGCTTCAATCGAGAGATCCTCACGCTGCCCTCGAATGAGCGTCTCTCGATCAACTCTCGGCAGCTCGCTCCAACTTTCCGCTACAGGCGAGAGCGTTGCAACCCTCTCGCTCTGACTCAATGGCGCCACGTCGTCTCCCCCAGCGCATACCGCGCCGGCCGCTCCCGCGACGGGCCGCTCGCGTGACTGCTCACATGACTCATGCGGAAAATTTCCTTTTTGGGGTTCCGTCGACCCGCCGACAAGGTCACTTGAGAGTTCACCGCATGGAACCAAGTCCAGCTTCCGCGAAAGCTTTCGCGCTTGCGATCGCGTGAGAGCCATGCACGCTAAGTCAGGGAAGAACGATTTGCCCTGCTCTTTGAGAAGCTGCTCCGAGTTGTTGGAGAAAAGATAAGAAAAACGACCATTCAGCGCGGCAGACACAGCCGCTTCGGTGCAAAGCTTACCGAACGGGCCTTCAATGACAACGGTGGCGATTGGTAAGCGAACACTCTGCTCCTCGGCGACTTGCCTGATCCACGCGCATTCTCCTGTGAAGTCATCCGGAGACACCAATGAAGGATGGACAACGTCCATGGTTGCCGCTGAGTCTCTAAGTGCTCGGCACGTTTTCTCATTGACCCTAATTTCTTGGAGATACGGCTCCAACAACCGCATGTTTTTTTCTGATTCTCGGATCGTTGCGAAGGCAAACTTTTCCTGACAGTTTCTCGCGATGTGCCCTTCCTTTTTACAGTTGTAGCAGATTAGCGGCTTCCGTTTGTTTTCCGGTTCTAATGCCTGTGTGGTAGAAACCTCACTCGATTTCTCCGCTTCTGTTTGCCCTTCCCCTACACTGTCCTTCGTAAGAGACGGGTCCTTCTTGAAATTACGGTGCGGAGCGGGTTTCCGTTGATCAGGTTTCCTTGAAAAGCCCTCTTTCCTTTCATCCTTTTCAACGCGCGCTGCCCTGCTATGCAACTTTCGGCGAGTATAATACTCCTCAGCTAACTCAGCTGCCTTGTTTAACTGTACGTCCCCAAGTCTGTCCTGCAGCCAAAGTTTGACATCCTCCTCGATGCAGCGGTAGAATTGCTCCAATGCAACGCATTCCACCACTTTATCGCGGTCGTCATAAACACCTTCGCCCTTGAGCCATTCGATCAAATCGGCTTTAAGACGAAACGCGAAGTCAACGTGTGACTCATTCCCCTTTTTAGCATACCGGAACCTTTGCCTGAAAGCCTCGGGTGACAACTTATAACGTCTCAAGAGCACTTCCTTAACCTCGTCATAGCTCTCAAACGCTTCCCTAGACAAGCAAGTTAATGCGTCGGACACTTCGCCGGGAAGAAGAGCTAACAGGTTCTGCGCCCAAAGAGACCGCTCCAAAGCGTTTCGCTCACAGACGTGTTCAAACTTGACGAGATACTTCGCCATGTCCTCGCCTACTACGAACGGTGGCAGTTGGTCCCGAATTCTAAAACCGCTGACCTGAATCGTCGGAGAAGCTACGCTAGGCGCCTGCGAACACTGTAGGATTGCCAATTCTAGTCGTTTCAACTCGAGACGCTCCTGTCTCTCGGCCTCCTCGCGTCGTTCGCGCCTTTCAGCTTCTTCACGTTCGCGAGCTTCGCGCCTTTCGGCTTCTTCGCGAGCTTCGCGCCTTTCAGCCTCCTCACGTTCGCGAGCTTCTACTTCTCGCCTTTCAGCCTCCTCACGGCGTGCTTTAATATCCACCCAGGCCTCATCGACTTCCTCAGCCGACACTCCCTCATCCTTCATGATATCAAGGATCGCTTGCTTTCGTTTCGCACGGCCCAAAGTAATGCCGAGTTCCTCACAAATTTCGATGAGTTCCTTCACTTTAAGGTTCTCCATCGTTCACACTAGCCTCTTGCTGTTTGCCCCTGTTAAGAATCTACTTGCCGTACCCACTATAAGCCTACTAGCAAGACGCGCAAGCAATTTTTCACCCTCCCGTGTTTACCACCTCCGCATTAACTTTGGTTTCAAAGCACTTCAACTTGGCTTGAAACGATCAAAGCTCCCTTCAATGCTTCACACAGCCCTTTCTCTAAACTACTACAACCTGAGCTAGAGTAGTCTGGTGAACTGAGGGGAAAACATCAGGCACTCACCGCATCGATGTCGCTGACGCCGGCCGATCCCGCAGCTGCCAACCACTGTTGAGAACGACGTCCGAAATCCCGCCGCTGACCTCCACTGTTGAGAAACGGCGGACCGATCCCACCGAAGCCACCACTGTTGCGAAAGACGGCGACGCCGACGCGGTCCCGGAGGCGCCACTGCTTTCGACCCCGCCGGGAAGGTCACCAGCCGTTTGGTAGCGTATGTTTCTCAGCTCGCGACTGCTTCTGCGCAGAGCTGAGGAGACGAGCGGACGAGACGACGGTGAGTTAAACAAGGTTTATGTACAGCATATATACAGAGGCGTTACAATTTCGGCACTGGGGCCGGCAGAGACTCGAAGAGCCGAGCTCCTCTCTCTAATACATAGGTCAGCCTTTCGCCTAAAACCGCTGATCGCGACACGCCGCAGGGCTTCTTTTATTTACACCGGGCCCAACTAAAATGTCCAATCAGAAGCGCCGCTGGTCTTCAGAGCAGGCTCCTCCAATGGGGTTCGCCGCGCGATGCGTCAGGCCACCAGACATGAGGACGCCGGCTCGCTGTCACGTGCGACGCTGACTCAATGCACGTGGGCCACAGATGCGCCGCGCGTGTTCACGCCGTGGAGCTGTTCGCGCCCGGCGGGCTGCGGGCTGGCCTTGACCCAGATTGCCTGTTTCAGAGGCACAGACGTTTGACGAGGACTCGCTGGCATAACAACGGGACCCTGCCTTGGCCACAATAATGCACAACACTCTGTATATACATTGAAGGCGAGCCTCAAGGTCAAATGCAGCGGCGGTTATTAATCGCACGCGCAATCGAGACCGGACTCGTTGCCGAAGGGGGCCGCTTTATACACAATGCAACACTCGATGCCCACGGGAAGCTCGAGAGCGCCGAAAGGCAGCGGGGCGCGGGCCTCCGAGAAAACATTAAACCCATTCATTAATCGCCCCCGGTTTTCAACGACGCTTAAAGCGGCGCTCGGCAGTCGAGCCGTTCGTAATCAGGCGAGGAGGATCGGGAACGGCCCGGGCTTCGCGGCATTTCGTGACCTATGGAGCACAGTCATTAAGGTGAAGCCCTGCATACATGTTTGCGAGATGCCCACGTATACGCGATTACTGGGTACCCGCAGCCGGGAGGCAATCGAGAATCATTGGCTTACAGGCTAAGCACGATCGTTACGTGTATGCGGCCATACGAATCTGAATCGGTACTAAACCGATGCAGAATAGATCCGAGCAATAGGCATCCTGTTAGGTGCTCCCGATGTATACACAGGGTATCCCTGTATCGTGCGTAAGGAGTGTAGGAGTAGGCGGGGAATCAGTAATAAAAAACGGGACCACGCGTGCACAGTTACACGGAAGGCCTTCGCGCCGCACAATCAAGGACGAACCAACAAGGCGGGAAGGGGTGAAACCATCCGGCTGACCGTTTCCTATACGTATACTCGCGAGTATAATTGCAGGAAGCCGCAAGCCATTCGGGCAGTTTTGGAGCCGCAATAGCGGCGCGTAATTGTTCGAATTAGGAGGCGTAAGGCGCCGGACCGACCACCGGACACAGCAGCGGTCGTCGTGAGATGCGGCCCACCACCCTCCCCCCTACCCACTATCGCCCTCTCCAGCCCTCTCGTTTGGCAACAGTGTGCATGCCAGCAACGGGAGAAGCGAACAAGCATAAGTAACCTTGAATGAGAAACGAAACAATCTCCGTCATCGCGTATCGCCTTCTGATATCCTCT
The DNA here is from genome assembly GCF_043290135.1 of Rhipicephalus microplus. NCBI lineage: Eukaryota > Metazoa > Arthropoda > Arachnida > Ixodida > Ixodidae > Rhipicephalus > Rhipicephalus microplus. The sequence goes on from NC_134700.1 coordinate 202,615,182, forward strand.
CGTTCTCAGGCGCCTTATCTCTCGCCGCCTGCTTAACTTACAAGTGCACGCACTCGCCAAAGTTCTCTTAGAGATATCATTCGGACCACTGTGAAGCCGAAGGACTCGCTCTGATTTTCGCGAGGCATACATCCGGCCAACCAACGACAACACGCGTATCAACAGATGAAATTATTCGTGACGATGATTTGTTTATTCAGGGTGATAAACGAGACAATGTTGTTCTTCGATATAGCACTTATTTCACTTCAGCGAGACCGACACTCGTTTTTATCACGGTGTACCGCACGCGCCTATCACAATCTCGAGCACCCGGAGCTCTCAGCTGAAGTGTCGCGCCTCCCTTAATTTCTCTCGTACGTATATAGAAACAACACCGACAGAGAAGCGCCGCAAAACATCGTAAGTGCAGCGTCCTGAGAACTTAGTTTAAGTTTTCTTTATACTGTTCATTTTTTTTTGGTATGCGTTAAAAGGATAAAGCAATCGAGTTATCGGCACACGTCAACAATAACCTTTCTTTACAAGGTCAAACTATTCATGCGCAAGGAAACCCTCCTCGCACTGTGGTAACGAGATACATTCCTATAGCACTGAGGTAAAGAGAGAAAGAGGAGAAATCAAGGAAAACTTCTGATTTCTTTATCCTACACTGGGATAAAAGGAAGATACATAAAAGGGGGGAGAAAGCAATGGGCATTATGCATGCCCCCCAGAAAGAGGGTCATCTCTAGTCGCTTGAGTGTTTTGGGCATTGCCTGTGAGGAGTCGAGAAAACATTAGTATGTCATAGGAAATGAGACGCACAGAAGATGTGGGGAGGCGTATGACGGTAGGTGGTATACTGCCGAACCGTATAAATGCCGACAAGAAACGAAGGTTGTTCGTTGGCGTAACTGCCGCGCATGTGCGCGTATACAATCCGAGATTCAGCGCTGACAAGACGGACCCCGAGGACATTACCATATCTCCAAAAAACATTGCGACAACGTTGACCAAGCGAATAAAGAGGGAAAGCCGCTGGTTGGAATACGGCCCCCGCGGATATCAGCGATGCATTACTGCAAATTACGGCGCAGCAGCGCGACGAACAGACATGCAGCTCTGCCTGATGCGGCCGACAACGTATTCTACGGCACACACGCACGCACCCGCGCGCGCATAAACGTCAGTAACAACCACCACGGCCTCTTCGGAAGGGGAACCATTCCGGCGTCGCCTTCCGTAACAGCTCTCGCTCAATGCCACACCGAGAAATGGTCTTGCCATTATCATGCCATACCTATACCTCACGGACAAAACGGTCCTCATCGCCACGGCGTTCGCAGCAGACGGTCCGAGGCATAGCGAAATATCTCTGCGCAATAGAAAAACAAAACAAAAAAATCTAATCAAACGAAAGCGGTACCGGCGAAAAACCAAAACAAGCAAAATGGAGGAGCGAAGAAAGGAGTCGGAGGCTGGTTCAGCAGCGCGTGGGGAGCGCGCGCCGATAGCCATCGCGTCGGGATGGCCGAGTAATGGGCATCGCCAAGGGCCTTTCTCGCCCGACGCATTTTCCTTCCGCCACGGCCAACGAAAGAAAGATGGGGGGGAGATGAAGAAAGCGCTTTGCTCCCGCGTGGGTCATTAAATGCGCCGTTCCGACTGTGCCGCCGAGACGTCGAGAAGGCATCCACAACTTCCTTTCCCGTTCTTATTTATTTCCCTCGCCGGCTGGGAACGCCAGAAGGCTCGGCGCCGCCGACGTTGACGCCGCGCCAGCCAACGACGGAGAGGAGGAAAGGGCGCAGCAGCCTCCACCCACTTCCAACGCTGCTGCCACCACCACCACTGCGACGACAGCAGTGCTTCCGCTGCTCGCGGCGGATAAAACGCACGCTCTTTCTCTGTCTTTTTACTACGCGGGCTTCCCTGCCCCATCGACCGATGCGGCGCGGAGCACTGGGCGGCAAGGCATAGCAGCCGCCGCTGCGGGCATTTTCCAGTGCTCCCCATCTTTCTTCTGCCTTCTTCAAATCTTCTCCGGCCATTTAGCCTCGTCGACGGACCGCGTAAGACTTCTCTAATGCAGTCCTTCCCCCCGACTTTAACGCACCACCACCCCTTACACTATTTCACCACGGACCTTTAGGAGGGAACGCGCTTTAATCTCTTTCCGCGACCGCTCGAATACTTTGATATTAAAGGCCGAAAAAGAAGAAGCAGAAAAGTGATCCCAAAGCGACACCTTGGGGACGCAAGATCGAAACGGATGCGGGAGAACGCCTCGGTTCTCGAATAGCTTTGCTACTGCTGACGATTTTTGGACAACCACATAGTCTTCTTAGAACGAACAGAAGGAAGTGACGGGGGGCCGAGGGCTCTGTTCTCATATATCGAAGTTAACCTAAATGCAACGAAGCTTCAAAACCGTGCTAAAGGGTCCACGTGCATAGATTTAGGAGCACGTTAAATTACGACCCCTAGTGGTCGAAATTTCCGGAGCCCAATTCACTACGGCGTCCCTCATAACCATACCACGTGCCTTTGGGACGTAAAACCTGAACCGTTTTTAAAGGAAAAAGCCGACAAGGAAGGTGCGCGGAAAAGCGCTGTCATTCAGTAAAGTTTCGATGAATGCGCCTTTACTTCTTTGGTGAATCGAGATAATCGCAGGTAAGCCATGGCCCGACTTAAGATAGCGCTTCGAGAAAATTTAGTTCGTGATACCAATCTTTTCCCGCCCTCCCCCTTCTTGTAAAGGGAAGAAGAATCGTTAGTCACACGATGGTGGAAAACGAAACTATCACAGCGTACGCATGCTGTTGACTCTATACGGGAGAGCACTGACGGTCTAAGAGCGGCCCATTTTCTACAACTCGTACCGCAATTATCAGGAAGTTAAGGGTTTTCTGGTAATTACCGGGCCTTGCACGTACGCGCTCGCCCATGACGACTGCTTCGCAATTACGCGCACAGCGGTGTTACAGAAGTTTTCATTTCGGGCTCCCGCCATGCTCTCTCACAGCAAAAAAAAAAAAAAAAAAAAAAAAAAAAGAGAGAGAGAGACAAAAAATGGAAGCAAGTACGAAAACAAAGCAGAGAGAAATACGACATTACATCCAACATCTCACCGGCATGGACACAGTTAATTTCTTCAACTTACGCGATAGCAGAGCGTACAAACGCAAATGACAGAACTTCACGAATGATTTCACAGCCTTTTCTATATAAAACTTATAGGTTCTTGTGAGAGAACGGTCGAGAAAGTTTTCGGGGGGACTACAACGCGTTTGCTTTCGGAACAAAGCGAAAGCTACGATTGCCATTAAAGATTTAACGTCGCAAATACTGTACCCCCTCGTCTCCCTCCCTTCATAATGGGGAAATGAAAGCCGGGTGTGCATGTCTGTGGAGATTCCGTTCATATTAACCGGCCTTCTCACTCTCTCAAGCTCTGCGACCTCGGTTTTTTTTAAATATCGCGAAATGTTTGTCATTCAACAGCCACTTCTCAAAACGTACAGACATGCTTACGTATACAGAGAAACACAGCAACTCCTCCGAAAAGCGTAGTAAATGACGGGAGGACCGCATACAGAAGCACCGAAGCATCCGACTCACCGAATTTCACGAACGGGCACAGATTATGCTCGCAGGGGCCTCTTCCGAACGAAGTTAAAAAGCGACTGCAGACGGCCGAGGTCGAAGGCCCGCCTTCAAACTCAATGTCTTTGGCTTATCACTTAACAACCACGATACAAACTAATAAACCCGACACGGCATTCTCCCGGCCCCTATAGGCGCGGCAGTGAACAATTATCTCCTCGCAGCGTTTCCTCTGTCACTGACAACAAGGATGAGGAATTAATTATATTTGCCGCGGCAAATCTCGGGGATAAATCGCCACAAAGAGGCGCCGCAGTACAGGAAGATACACGGCACGCGCAGGCCCCTTAATTTGTCATGTACAGCCGCCACAATTTCCCGTACAGCCGCGCCGTATACATATCGACAGCATACACACATCGAGCGAGATAACGTCGAAGTGGAAGATATGTCGGGACGAGTTTGAGGCTTCGCCTCGAAAACGGGAGTGCTTGTTCGTCGAACGAAAGCGAACGACGCGACGATACAGGCGCAGAGCGAACGAGTGCCTCGCAAGGGGGCGCAACAAGCATTCGGGGACCGGCAGATGCGTGATGGATAAACGCATGATGGATGGCACTTGCGACCCAGCGACAGCACTCGCGGGGCCGACTGAGCAGAGGGATTGTTGCTCCGACGCACGCGATACACTCCCTCCACTACGAATTCGTGTCCTTGTTGCTGCTGCCAGTCGTCATTTTTTTTTGTCTTTTCCTAGAGTAAGCAACAAACCCCGGCGTCACCACGTGGATAAGAACAAGGACCGTCCCGCGGCAAATCGCTAAAACAGCTCCCCCGGAATCGGTGCCCCTTTTCCCGAATACGAGCGAGGAGACGTACGAGGAAAAGCGAAAAATTGATCGCCCCGCGTGGCATGCGAAAGAACACGGGGAAGATAGAAGAATCGATCGATCGAGGGGCAAAAAAAAAAAAAAATATGGAGAGATAACACGCGGCGGCGTAATACCACGACATATTTATCTCTCGACTCGTAATTGGCCCCCTCCGACAGCCGGAATTCATACAGGGGCCGTTCCTCCGGCGGAATGCGCGTTCCGTTAGTTGCGCAATGGTCGACGAGGCACTCAGATATGCATTTATACTATTTTAAGACGGGAACCGTATGCGAGCGTCTATAGACCGCATTCGCACAAAGCTGCAGCAAACGCGGGCAGTGGACAGACGTGACCGGGCAGCGGCAACGGTTGCAAAGGCGACATATACAGCGATCGGGGAAAGTCTGCAGGAGTCGATTGAAGGCCGGAAACGGGCGCCCAAATCGCCTCCCCGCGGCCCCTTGTCAGAGGCGTGTTTCCTTTTAAGAACCGAGCGTGCCTCCATCTGCGTAAGAGATTCCATGTGTCGACGGCGATGGGCGGCCATCGGGAGTGTTTACGAGGCGCTTGCGGAAGTTTGGGCGAGTCTCAAGGGATGGGAGAGAGGGTCGTTGTCGGTATAAGCGATCGACCGCAGATGAGACAGCATAGACCACTGCTACTCGCGCATGAATGAGCGAAAAGAAACGGCGAACAGCGCCGAATAGAAACCACGGCAACCCTCCTCCCCTGCCCCTCTTTCATTCATGGCGCTTGCGGAATGTCAGGCAGCTTGGCGCAGAAATGCAAAACGAAAGAATAGAAAAAAAAGTGAAGGCTACGTATTAGAGACATTTACGAGTTTCGCTAAACTCTTTCTCGGCTACGCACGTGGCGACCGCCGCGCTTCCTACCACATCCAGCTGTTGTGCTTATAGTAGCTTATAGTATTCGCCTCTCTACGGCTCACGAGAAGGCCCGCTAACTGCGCCTTCTGGCGGGGGATCCTGCAGCTTGACGGAGATACGACTCTCCGCAGCGGCCGCAGCGAGCAAACGACGACGCCAGCAAAAAAGAAAGTTTCGCGACAGCGAAGCGGCTGGGAAGCGCAGATGCGGAAAAGAGGGGCGCGACCCCGAATCCACGCATGCTACGCCACGTGTGTGGCTGGCAGGCTGGCTGCTGCTTTCAGCAGCCGAGCCGAATGCACCAGTGCCAGTTGTCAGCACAATACGGAGCCATCCATCAGCGACGGCCAAGCAAGCACTCAAGGACGCCGCTCCCGGCGGCGGCATGCAGCATCTCTTTTAGTCATCTCCTTTCCTACTCCGTTTAACTTCTTTCGACCCCTCGTACAACGGGCACGCAGCGCCGGGCGTAACGCCTTTGACCGGACGGAGTCGGCCCCCGAGAGCTGTTGACATCTGTTTTCCGTTCGCTTACGGGGCGGCCGTAATTCACGGCCGAAGGAGGGAGGCTTCACCGATGAGAGAAAAGGGGTCGTTGACCCTCCTCGCGTGCCGCGCACGCGACCGCTGGAAAGATCAAAGGGGTTACGACAACCCGCCCCTGGCTTCGCGAAGCGAGTCACGGCACAAAACGTCGTATATACGATGACGCGACGGGACGGCCGAACTGCAAAGCAGGCTTCGTTTCGGGCCCGGGGCACCTGGGAGATCTTCATCAGCGGAGCCAAGAATAGAGCGGCCAGACTTATACGCAATTTGCTAATGGTGAATGCCCGATGGTGGGTTTACAATAGCTCTTGATGCACTCGGGAGGGGAAGATAATACAGTGCGCCACACTCTCGGCTGACGATGCCATGGACCGTCTCTATTTACTGACGGTCAATGGCCAACGTTTGTTTCGGAGCAGCCAGCAATGTGCTCTGGAGCTGATGGTGGGGTTCGCCAGCCTGGCTAGAATGCCGCTTTAGAAACAGAGTACAGTGGCTGTAGGCCCTTCGCCTTGAGTGTACGGAGCTAATTGCTTCACATGCATCATCTAAGCAGACATTAATTATACACGCGGTATCATCAGACGAGAGAGAATTCTCTAAAGAATGCTCCCTAAGTGGCCTAGCACCATCAAACTGCAACCTGTGAAACTCCCAAACGAACAACGTACGCGACTTCGCCACAGGCGGCACACGTTTATAACTTGCATAAGTGTACTTTGGATATTTGACGGGCGCTTGATAGACACTGCTGGACCTGGCTTTTCCCAGCACCGACCATGACAGCCCTTTCGCTACAAGTGTTCTCGTGCTACACGATTCCTCAAGCTTACTAAACTGACAAGGCATGTCACTGCCGCGCTTCTTAAGAAGGCGATGCCCGTCAAGTGTTTCGTGAAACAGCGCATGCAAGCCTAGACAGCTATTCGGGAAACAAGCAGCGCAGAGAACACGACGATATATGTACATATACACGGAAATGACACACACGTATGTGTCGTTTCCGCATGTATATACTTTCGTGTTCCCTATATCTGAGCTTTAGTTACACTTAAGGCACACATTATGCTAAATTAGCACTCTGGCTGGCACATGACGTTCGTGCAGTCATTCTGCGCAGCCTCGTTCTCGATTTCCACCAGGGTTGCCTGCCTGCACGCAAAATCTCCGTTAACGTGGGCGCGCACCAGGAAAGGATGTGAACTGGAAACGAGACCGTGTGCGGAGCTTTGCGCGGACAGAATCGGGGGGGCCAACGATAGAATCGCACGGCGAACTGCGTGCCGCGCTTCGGCGGACCCCACCCACATGTCCCGTACGGGACGACATAGCACGGCCCTATCGCTTCCCAGCGTACGCTCTATACTCCACATGTACTACGTGTCTCCGTGACCAGAAGACTACGACGAGGTAGGAAGGGGCGTGACCAATAATACGAGCCGGGAGATGAGAAGCGGCTGTCAGACGTCATGGGATCGGAAATCGGGCACGGAAATGAGTCGTGACGCGAGGGGAACTTTTTTTTATCAATATTACTTCGTTTATCCCCTGAGCGCTTCCGCACACGCCAGTCCCGACGACACACGAACTGACTGACTGACTGACTCACTGAGTCGGAGCGACACCAGCAGCTGCTGCGTGGCACAGATAATCGACGTCCTGCCCGGCGAACGCTGTATAAGCAATTAAAGAGAATGTCGAAGGGCGGCCGAAAATGCCGATACTTTTCAAGGGCGTCACGTTCGTGATTCACATTCGTGCACTCGGCGTATTGAGCGCCGTGAGGCCGCGTATATTCGGCTCGCGTGACACGTGCATGCAAGCATGTATACAGACTTTGTGTACAGTATACAATAATAGCACCGCACGGGTGCGTTCGATTACCTAACTTGAGAGGGTTAATACATGTAGGCCGGTGCATGTAAGGGGGCAGTATTTCGAGGACCCACGCTATGGGTATCGAGGACGTACATAAAATGTGATGGTCGGCGTAAACGAAAGCGTTTTGCGCCGACCGTATATAACGACGCCGCCTCATGATGCGATTGTGGCATGACATATCTCCAGAATATTTGAAGCCATAATGCAGGTATTGTGACTTCACTGTGGCATCACAATATGACGTCAAATGATGACGTCATCAGATGTCATCGTCGCACGGTCATAGTTGGGCCGGTCCTGGAGGCACCCCATATACGTCTGACCGTCGTAGAGAGTACGTTATCTGTACGCTGTCATTGTTACATGGCGCTATGTCTATGTGTAGGGTATAAAACGTAGGCTAATACAAGAAGTTGTGTACGGTAAAGTAGGGTAATTGTTACCTTGGCGTAGGGTACTTACCGAAAATTGGTTGCCAACACTGTCTATATATGTCCCGGGAAAATAAATACGAGCCCAAGTTACTTTTTTTTTTCTGCGACCACTGCGGAACTTGCTTGCAGACCAGCCAGCGAGCAAACAGTATAACCAGAGTCCTTCAATGCTTTTGTATTAAGGGACGGTATTAAGGGACTGTGGTATAACTAAGCGCGAATAAATAAACAAAGACGGACAAGAAAAAGCGCAAGTCGCACGGCTGGCCCTGCCCCAGCACAGCCATTTGTGCGAAAGAAAATAAGTACATGACAGTATCACAAAACCACTCCTCCCCTCGGTTCGCGTGTACGATCAACGGTAATGTATATAGAAAGTAACAACACAGCATATATCACTGTCAAGCGAACTCACAGCGCCCGTGTTCTCTCTCGACTAGCTCATCACACCGCGCGCGAGCCGTGTATAGAAGCTAAACTTTCGCAAACTTCAGCTGACAGAAGTAAGTAAGGCAGGGAGGAATATATAGAACTTTAAAAAAAAGAAAATAAAAGAGCTAGCCCGAATAATTCATGACCTCATCGTCTCCAGCTCCCCCCCCCCCTTTTTTTTTTCAAAGCTGTCATCATTTCGCAAAGATTGAACACCCACCAAGAATAAAAAAAAAGAAACGAGGAAGATAGTGAAGTCGTTTACCCCGTAATTACAGCTCACAAAAACTAAATCTCGCACGGTTCGCGACCATTTCCGAGCAAGTTCGCGCGCGGGACTAAACAAACGAAAGAGATGATCAACCATGCCGGGGTAACGTAGCGAGATAACCTGGGGAAGGTATATACAGGGGCGGTGCCCAGGGAGCGGCCTTGCGCAACGCGACGAATTACGAAACTATACGCGAGAAACGGCCAGAAATGAATTCTCCCACGCGACGCTTGCGCAACGTGCGGCGTCCGCTCCACAGGCCCTGATTGCAGTGGACGTAACGAAACGGCGGCGATCAACGTTTGCTGCAGGATTCGATAGAGGGCGGTGCGTAGCTGTGCGCACTGCACGATGAAAGGATGAATTGACACATCTCTCTCTCTCTCTTTCACACTCTCTCTCTTCTAGTTTCGCGCTGAAATAGACTTGTAAACCACGTCTACACGATGAACACCCAACGAACGTCTGCGGGCGAAGTTAAAGCAAAAATATAAACATAAAAAAACTGGAAGCGAGACGGTTGCAAGTGGAATCGTAGCGAGGCAGGCAGTTCATTCGGCGTCATACATTTTTCCCAATTACGCCTGGGCGCAGACTCGTTACCGAGAAATTGAGCAAGATGCGAAGGGACCCTGCGAAGTCCTAATTGAAACGAATGGAAGAGGCACTTTGTTTGGAAAACTGCGCAACGTCGTATGCCAGCAATTTATTTTACTATATTTCACCGTGTGAACTGCTGAACAAGTGTCTCGGAAATGGTGCAGCTCGTCTGGTCCATTCAAGCACTCTTTCGCTGATAAAAATATTTAAAAAATAAAATAAGAGAAAGAGAGAACAGACCCGGTGGATCTATGTCGGAATCGACGGACAATTTCTGACGACTGTATACACGTACAGAAAAATTAAAGATAGGAATTGCCTTAGTTGGAGGTCATATTTCGTTAAAAAAAGGGCCATACAGTGGCCACAATTCGTTATATCGAAATTATACCCTCAAATGACTAAGTTTCGTAGAATCGCGTTGAATGTATCTATACCGCAGCGTCACCGCTATCACCGTCGAAAGATTAACAAATAAAGTCTGTGCCACGCCGCAAACTATAGACAGCCATTTTTAGAGCACAAATGTGTATCCAAGGGCATGCTACGAAGCGACATACTACACCATTGCCATATACGGCTCATACAGAGATAACACGTGATAAAAAATATCTATCAACGGCGCGGTTCGCTGAAGCTGTTGATGTATTCCACGCGAGCGGTACAATATTACGCAGCGGCGTACAACCATTGAAGGCGAGTATTTCAACAATTGAACGTTCGCATCGATGTACTGCACATTCATTGTCGCTATTCCCCGTACATGTAACAATAAATATAGAAACACGATGCTTAACCGCTAGCTCAATAACTGCGTTACCCGTGTGGCACTTAGCTTACCAAGCATGCAGTGCACATGAAAGATATATAGAGAGATAAGGAAAGGCTGGGACTTTAACCAGGTAGTTAGCAACCATGTACGAAGCAGGAAAGAGGTATAGAAATGAGCAGACTGGAAACGCAGGACAGGAAAGTTTACGCCCACTGTAGCATATAAACTTATAGTATAGAGTAACACCAATAACAGCGTGGAGAAGCAAAAAAAATATAACCAAACGCAGATTAACCAGAGCATATACACGAAATAGCTAAGTCTCTCGAAACGTTGCCAAAAAAGAGAGACGATCGTTTCATCTCAGAAAGCTGAACCGTTCGACACTTGCCTCTAAAGACATCGGCGATGGTGGGTTTTAAAGAAGCTGCTGCGTTACTTAAAAAGCGTCACCCAATTGAGAGAGATCACGTGACGCACTGCGTGCGCATGAGAGCGTATACCGATACACCGCGACAATGTGGCACGTTGTCTGCGACAGCGCTTTTAACTTGACTCGGATATGCTTCCTTCCACATATATATATATACGACGACTGAGAAAGTTGCCTACTACTCGACTGACTGGCCAACCTAGAGGAGACTTGCCCGCTACTTCCGAGACAGCGACCGTGACGAAGACAAGTTCAAGATGGCCTCTGCTCTGGAGTCGATCCAACCCAGTTCCACGGACGGCGCACAAGAACGTCGCCTATAGCAACCGCAGCCGATCCCTTGAGCAATATGCTACCAGTCACACGAACGACTAAACCGCATCACGTCACCCGCGCTACGTTATTTCAATGTTGCCTCGGCTGACGTGAGCTGTGGGCCCGTTGTAAGGACAGGTCGCACCTTCAGCAAAAGCTACGTCCCATTTACTTAGCGAGCAACCTAATCAGCGATTACCACTGCGCTAGTCAGCTGCCAGTGTCGCTGAGCTTAGAACGATGAACTTATAGATAGATCGCAGGTCTCCTTAAGTTTACAGCCGATAGGTTGATATTTCAACCACTCAATATACAGGAGATTACTCGCAAACACTTCAAGGACGCTTGAGGATCGCTTTCAAGCGTGGTTGGTTGGCGACGCCATGATCGGGCCTCGCTTCCGTCGCCTTCTCAGTCGCTAGGCTATAGCCTCACTTCTCGGTCGACAGCTAAGTCGCACCGCAAGGAGAGGAACGCCCATGCACTTGCAAATCGGCCCTTTCAAGCTACCCCAGACAGAATGCCTACACTGCAAGTAAAGTAGCGAAGTGAACGACGTAATTGTTTCTTTTGCGAAGTGGCGAAGTACCCACCACGCGTTTGTAAGGCACGCGTTGTTGACGCTGTCGTTGATAATGATAATTGATTATGCCTGTGTGCTTTGTGGTTGGTCGCCTTTAAACCAACCACTCGTTTTAGCGCAATTCACAAGTCTTAATTGACGCCTAGTATGATTCTATATACGCTTCTGCCTCGCAATATTACATTCGTTAACGTCCCTCCTGACACTCCATAACATTCAACAATCATCCCTACTGAAACGTTCCGTATGCGATGTCCAATAATTCCGTATGTTTCCGTAAGAATCTTACGGAACTATATGGAAAATATATAGGAAACATATGTATTCTTTATGGAAACATGTGGAATTATTGGACTCGCCATACGGAACGTTTCAGTAGGGATAAGGCTTTTTTTTTTTTTCGGTGCCATTTCAAGCACGAACATAGCTCTGGAGTAGAACACCTACTTTCCACGCAGAAGTCCGGGGTTCGGCTTTCACTCGAACGGAGGAGTTTTTATTTTATTATTCCTTTATTTGCACCAATCCCGAATTTTCGCTCACGGACAAGGTCGATTTTTTTCCCCCACGACCAACGACGCCGAGAGCGGAATTTCTGCGAAACGAGCTCTTCTACGCGACCGCCTTAAAAGTTCTCTTTCGTAACGCTGTTTCCCTATTGGTCCCCCCCCCCCCCCCCGTTTCACTATTAATGTCCAAATCGTCATTGCCTGAAATATTTTTTTTACAAAAATTGTTAAACGTTTTCGTGAGTACTCCGCTATTTAACGAACGATTTTGCGAAGCGCAGTTGTTAACGCTAACATTTATATACCTATTGGAGATGTGGTGCACTTTGATAAGACACATCTCTAGGCCTTATTTCGATTGTTTTATTTGTTTTGTATTTTTCTCTGTTTTGTTAGATACTGCCCAAGTATATATTGTGCGGTTCTGGCAAATAAATCTTGTTGTAAGTCAGCGCCGCTGTCTGTCTCCTTCTTTCTCTTGTCCCTCGTTATTGGCGCTGTTTTTTAAGTGAATCATGTCGTACCAACTCGCCCAAGCAACCACGTTAGCTTATTTCGAAGTTGACTGGGTGCGATGAGTAAAAATCCTAACCGACTTTGTGAAGGCCTTGACACATGTCAAGTACCTATACATCACGTCGAGTACATTGTCTGATGCAGCGATATGATACGAAATGTTTCACATTTAAAACCGTTCTGTGCCATACATATCCCTTTCGTTTGGTCAATGTTGAGCGTTTTAAATACACTTTTGAATATAGCAAAATGCCTTTCTCATAGCCTACGCTCTCACACCTCCTAAAAATTGGCTGTATGACAATCCACCAGGCAAACTTCTTGCGAACTATTGAGCAACTCAGTTACTTTCTTTGAATACGCCGTCGATGCATATCACATACGTACGTAGTTCCCCGACACGCCACCACGGCGTTTTTTACCGACCACGCTGAGCACTTTCAGGAATGAATGGCACTATAGCAGCAGGACGCCCAGGCTCTGAGGTAACGCTTTTACGCAGGAGAAGTTACACGCGGACGTAATAGAGTTGATCCTTTCTAAAAGGTACACAGCGGGAGCGCGCATTACCCCGCGGACAAACCATTGCCCACGCTTCCAACAATAGCTTCAATCAATAATTTTCACCAATATTCGCCGAACAATAATGTCACAAGGTGCCGCGCGAAACCGCCGTCTACCATACAGGACAGTTCGATCGGGGAGTTTATTTCAGGATGTAATAGCAAACGTCATGACACATGTTCTTCTAGAGCTTGTGAAAAGCCTGTTTGGCATTCACATTCCCGCAATCATGTTACGATGTGTATTTTTCCTCGTATAATTAATCAATGTTCATTTGTTTTGTACATTCCGGTTTCCATCTCATTTTTGTAATGTGTAAAAGACGTGAACATGCCGTTATACGCGTTTGATGACCACAATAGAATACGGTACAGCAGGCACGCGCTGAATCCTGGATCACCGTCAAATTAAATACAACTAGCACGAAAGAAAAAAAAAACCCAGCAGTATGCTCGATACACGGCTGATATAGTTCGAACCACTTTGAAGCGACGTCAGGAGTAGCTAGACACGCCCACTTTTAGGCGCTGCCCCGACCCTTTAAGGGCAAGTGGCTTTCCAACCTCTAAATCTGAAGTTTATTACTTTGTTTTGATTTTGAAGCCACTATACGCACGTTAATGAGGCGCGAATATCAATTAAAACAGCAGGCGCGAATGCAACATTTTGTATGCACTAGACATTTGAGGAACACTCCTGCCGATAAATCTAAGCGTTCACTGATAAGTGGAGGAGGTCCTGGTATCATTTTTTGTTAGACACTTATTTCACCACAAAGTGCGCGGACGAGACATGTGGATTACATTTGTTTTTGGTAGTTTTAATAACAATAATAATTGCTGTAGTTTTACGTCCCTAAACGACGATATGATTTTAACAGACGCCATAGTGAAGGGCTCCAGAAATTCGGCCCACGCGGGGCTCTTTAACGCGCACCTGAATTCAAGTACACGGACTTCTAGTATTTTTCGTCTATCTAAATGCGACCGGGATTCGATCCCGCGACCTTCGTATCAGCAGTCAAGCACCGTATATAACCCCATGACTACCAAGACGTTTTTTTTTTACTTTCAATAATTTCTAAATGCGCTCTTGAAGGTCACCCCAAACCGTGCCCACGACTTTCGATTTATTTAAAGTACTCGATTTTCATGGTGCCAGTCATTTCCAGGCCAGTTGGACAAGCGACATATACAACCACGCGTACCGCACGAATTAGACGTCGCTTTTACGATCCTAGTCAAAAGCGTAACCGCAATCAAACCGCCTAGGCGTATAACAACGCTCTCCGGGGAGATATAGATTGCTTGAGATATAAAGTGCTCGGAGAGTCGGCAACTTTTCCGGAAGACGCAGGCAACGCAGCGGGCCGTCAATGAGTTCGTATCTAGCAGCTCCTCTCCCCCCTTCTCTCTCTCGCCGTCCCACCATTCTTTCTCTACGATCTTACAAGCGAGCAACTTCCGCCTCTTTATTTATTCATCGCAGACAGACGGTTCTTTCTACTTTCTCAGCGCGTGCTGAAATAAAAGCCCGTGTGAATAAAGCATTTTCCTTCCGTGGTGGCCACGAGGCATAACAGAAAGAGAAAAAAAAAAGTGACAATTTTAACGTGCGTCTGTAAGATGTCATTACGGTAATAAAACTGTCCACTCACGTCCGCCGCGGTGGTGTAGCGTTTCAAGGCTGGGCTGCTGACCCGAAGGCCGCGGGTTCGACACTATGGATGCGGAATGCCCGTGTACTACGCGATGTACTTTGGTAAAGTACAACAGATGGCCAAATTTTCCGGAGGCCTTCACTGTGGCGTCTTCGCGGCAATACCGTGGTTTTGGCACGTAACACAAGAAATCTTATTGTTATAATATAGTTAAGAACTATCAAACTAGGATTAAAATCGGACGCACAGCGACGTTGTCTCGAGAAAAACTGAACACGAAGGTCGGCCTGTTAAAGGGGGGAACGAGCAAGATATCGGTTACTATCAAAACCGTATTAACCGAGCGAAACCTAAACACTTGACGAGAAACCGAAGTAAGATACACCACGGTGAGTGTCGCAAGCGCGCTTCAAGGCAGCGGGAAACGCAGAAACTGTAGAAATTTACTTCGAAGAGACCTCATGAAAGCCCCAAACAAGACCGCACGATGGGGATGGGCGGGGCGCTGGGCTCACTCACAAGAGGCGTCTCGCCCAGTGATGATGTTGAGAAGACTCAGTACGAATTGGCCGAAAGGTGGGTGTGGCCAACAGGGGTCGTCAAAATAGCGCAACGGAGTACGATTTCATTATTGTCCCACAATCCGATGGCAACTCGTTGAAGCTAGAGTAACGGATCATCAACGCCCGTACGCATTCCGATCCGATAACAGCGGATTCCAGCATCATCGAAACTGCTCCTGGTTTTCGTCTCTCATCCATTCGCGCGCTAGAGCGAGTAGGCCATGGCTGTTGTATGTGAGCGTATTGTCGGTCTTGGTGTGAAACTGAAATAAAATAATCTGCCGGTACGGTCGACGCGCAGGACGCTAAAAACAATCGAAAGCTAAGTACGCTTCAATAGCGTCGGTGCAGCGTGCGACGCTTGAACGAGCGCTTCCGGGCGCGCAGTGGACGGCCGGATGCAGAAACAAACGAGACATCGCGCCCGCCGGCTCCCTCCAAGGCCCTTGTTTCTGGTTGTGGGCCGCCGACGAGGGGCAAGGGAGCCAAGGCGCACTCGGGACACGACCAGATGAGGCCCTCGCCCCCTCGGAGGTCTCCTCCCCAACGACCGGGCCACTTCTAGACAACCGACGCCCGTGCTAATCTTTCAGAAGTGCCGCGAATGCGCTGCCAGCGTCAGACACAACATTGGCACTTGCATGCGCCACTCATTCGCCCGTCTGCGAGCGATCTAGATGACGAAGACGCTTTTGACAAGCCGGCCCGCAGATGCGCGGAGAAGCTGTTAGGCTTACCTCGAAGCGAACTCAAGGGGGGCCTGCTCCTGAGGGTTGGTGTCGGACGCAGCAGAGCACGCACGATACACTCGGGAAAATGCTCTACGACGTGTAAATCCAAGAGGCACGGCGTTCACGCACCCGATCCTCGCGGGGACACACACAGCACGATCTTGTCGCGTCCTTCGTTGAAGAAGCTGATAAGCCTCAAAACAAATCTGTTTATCCAAAAGTCAACGCCATCGCCACAGCGTCGTCGCTGCTCGCTGCCTGCGGCACAACGCACGTATACAACGGCCACAGCGCCGTTCGCCACGGCCGCCGCCAGCTACCTCTGCAATCCCCCTCCTCTGCTCGCTTACTGCATCACCATTGGTCCAGACAAGGGTCACGTGGCTAACGTCGTGCGCAGGCGCACTGCACGTCGGCGCGAGAGAAGAGAGACGCGCGCGAGAAGGCGCAAGGGTGAGCAGACGACAAAAAATGGCGACCTCCTGACTGAAGAAGAAAAGGAGACTGCTCTTATTTTCGGCCCGAGTCGGACTCCCCCAACTTCAGCAGCACCCCCCCCCCACTTGGAGCGACGCAATAATTAGCGAAGACGCTCGTGTCAGAAGGCTTAATTGCTTTTGTCATTCGGCTGTGCTGGCGTTGCGGCCGCTTCGATCGTCTTTTGACGAAATGTCCGGCATGGGACGTAGCCTGCGCGGGTGCTTCGCTGCTTGCTGCTCCTGTGGCCGGGCAGCTGCCCGGGTCACCGGGCGCTCTCGCTGCGTTCTTGTCGGGTCTATCGATTGGGCGACCGGATTAGTTGGGAGAGGAGACTTGGACACGCGAACAACTGAGCATCGCAGCCGTTGGCGCGACCAAGAGCGATCGCTCGGCCCGCACACACTGTTCAGCCAAAGCTGCAGCCCTGCTGGCGCTTGCGGAAAAAGTCGCGCGAAGAGAACTTGAGCGAGGTGGCGGAATCTTTGATGACGACGTCGAAAAAGGGAGAGGGAGCGGTGCTACTCGACCGGGGGAACTCTAGGAGGTGCCCTAATCGATTTCCAATTGTCTTCCCTCGCACTTGCAGAAGAGGGAAGAAACTAGGTGATGTACGCGCCGCTTGATATCGTGGAGAAGCTACTCTTGACTGAGATAGCGCCTTGTTCTCACACCCATGGTGCGAAGAGACGAACTGTACACTGAGTACAAAGACGTGGTGCATACAACTAAGACGTCTGAAGCGTTGCCTCCGAGGCGTAGATATGAATGAAGTATAATGCGGTAGACCAGTCCCCCTAAGTGCGTCATGATCGATGTTTGGAAGCACGCGTATTGAATTGTACCCGTTGTTCCGGCTCAGTGGCTGTGTCCCGACGAAGACGGAACACGACGCCTTGAGTGTGACATAAAGTGATGCACCACTGTACTCACGAAGCATTCTGCCACGGCGAAAGGCCATGTCGGGATTGAAAAGCAAAAATCGGTATTTCGTGAAGTTAGTTTCTTAGAGCACAATGCTGTATTGCCAAGAAGCCCACTTTCAATATTAAGTTATCGCTTTCCATTAATTCGCGAGCAACAACATGATTCCTGTGTTATACTCCTTCTAGATAAGCATTTCAAAACATGTCGCGCTCTGGAAAGATTTCTGGAGGCTGTTTAAACAGCTTAGAGGTTGGCTAATTTCGGGCTCCTGTTCATTCACATGACGAAAAAATTGCGGCAAGTTGCCCGAACGTAATTTTCATGTAGCTCATGTTTGACTAGAAGGCTGTTAGGTTAATCTAACGAGAGAATTTGTGAACAGAAGTTTTCATGGGCAGTAAATAATTAACAGTACAATGCTAACGCCTGCAAGTGGACTTCACAACAAAATTGTCTGACGGCGAAAGCCGCTTTTCGAAGACTCGCTCTATAAACATGTCTCGCGGTGTCGCTCAGCTGGTGCGAATACGGGTCAATGCAAGCGTGATGAGAATTCAGTGATGATTTGGATCATGAAAGCCACATTACACTTTCGTGCCACTATTAGCTATTTTTACAGATATGACAAAGAAATTAGAAGTGGCTGTTTATTTTTCTTAGTCAAGCATTCGCTGTTTGATACACTCAACTTTCACCTGTAATAGCCTCGTGTTCAAAAAAACATTTTACAGCGAAGCTGTTAAAGTCTAGGTTTGCTATGTGACGCAGACTGATAATTGTCAACATCATGAACTGGCAGGTGCTCCCTTGTTCCTCTGAAAACTGCTGCTTCACTCCCAAAACACAGGCGCCGATTTTCCCGGCGAGGAATGCGGGAAGAGTGATGGACGAGTCTGTTACGTGACTAAAAATCGCGGGAAATCCCATAACAACCAGTCACATGACCGAAACCACGGAAAATCGCCTATTAAATAAGTGAGTGCCTAGGATCATGCAACATAACGTAAGGACTCACGCGACCTAAAATCACGTAACATTGAATCAAAGGACTTTAAATAGCGCAACGTAGCGTAATAGCTAGCCGCGTGACATGTTCCCGCCAAAAACGCGTAACAATCAGTTAGGTGACATGTCTAGCCAAGTCTAGCCACACTTAATACTCCTAGAGAAATTTTCACATCTCTAGCGAAAGCTGGCATTACTAGCAAAACTTGGCTAGGTCGAACACTAGCGCCGCTGATAGTTCCAGTGGTGCGCCTCTGGTGCAAGCTAGGCACTTATTTCTTTAAAAGACTTATTTCAGCCAGTCGCGATGCGGGGCTTACGATTAGCGTAACTGGCTGACCAATGGGAAAAGACACGGAAGAAAAGCTTTGTGTTTTCAGCTCGTGGTCATCGCGTCGAATAACGAAGAGAGGAACCGGAAAGAATATTAAAATGGACAGTCGGAAAGAAAACTTGGCCGTGCAACCATGGGATTCCAAACTGTCGCTGGATAGCGCTGTATACGATGGAAAGCGAAAGTTTACACTCTTTCACAGTCAGCCATCACTTTTTTTTCTTGTTCAGTCCGTCGCAGTAGCCATGTTCGGGGCCTCAATCCTCTAGTGCAGGCGAACGGCGGCTGCTCGGTAGACGGCGCTATCATTCGCTCGGAGGATTTCAAGCTGGACGGTTGTGCCCTCGCGATCTCCGACTTCAGCGTAGCTCCCGCCGACTGGTTCGCCCTCCGCGGTCTCCTGATGCCGTGCAGCTCTCGCATTGTGGCACCCCGCCCTTGGACTGCTTCGACCGGATCCCCACTTTCCTATCTTCTTCTTTTTTCCTCTCGTTGGCTGGCGGCTTCTTATCCTTCTATTTTCCTTCTATTCTTTTTATCCCTCCTTCCTTCTCCCTATATCTTTTATTCCCCATATCCCATTCCTCTGCTGACCTGTTGAGGTGTCCTCGTAAGGAGAGACAGTTACGGGTCGGCACCTTTCTTTTCTTTTCTTCTGATATAACCACAATTTCTAGACGGCGCTATAAGAAGAGGCAGGCTAGAGCTACTGCATATGCTCCTCCTAATGCTACCTGTGGTCGCATATGTATACAGGGACACTGAGGCAGACTCTTCCACGAAAAGTAGACGAGTTCAACCCCTTTTCGCGTCTCTTGACGTGGCACTTCACTACCTTTCCACAGCAGTACGTTTTGTGAGGGAATCGCCCCGGAAGCAGTCTTGCCGAAGCGGACTGATAGGGTGAGCAATTAGTATAGCGGTCGCGACGTCTCTCCTGGTTGAATGGGCGGCCGCGGCCTTTCACGGTAATTGTAGACAGTCGGCTCACCGTTTCATCTGAGCCAAGACTCGAGGCACGCAGACGGAGCTGAGTGTAGTGGTCATCTGTCCCCGCTGCGGCACCTTTCGGCTATTGTTACCTTGACAGGCTGACTGGACGCACGTTAGCCTACGTCCTGCATAGTGAAGGAAGCGAAGTCTCGGAACTTGCGAGCGGAACTTTGTGGCCACTGAGAGGGGACACAGTACTTTATTGGTTATAAGTAGCGCGGATATGCTATTTTCAGAAGTTGATCTGAGGAGAGAAGATGGGTGTTTAAGAGGAAAAAAATATTCGGGGAGCCTTGCCTTATCGGGAAAAAGCTCCTTCGTTGGCCCCTCCTCCTCCTACTTTTCCCAGGGAGGGTAAGGGGTTTCTTTCTTTCTTTCTTTCTTTCTTTCTTTCTTTCTTTCTTTCTTTCTTTCTTTCTTTCTTTCTTTCTTTCTTTCTTTCTTTCTTTCTTTCTTTCCATGGCATTGCGCAATGCTCTCCCCCAAGTGCTTCCTTATCGTATGTCGGGAATGGGGCCTTCATCCACGTGCTTACCAGCGCAACAATTTCCACAATGTGTGGCAGATTTTTTTTGTTTTTTTTCTTTCTACAAATCACATCTTACTTCCGGTCTAAGCAACTCCACTGTTAAATACGAATTCGTGACAACAAGAAAAAATCGTGCGTACGATACACATACCGTGATGCCTGGTGCAGATGTTATAGCAGAGAAAGACGATGTCTTGATTGTCAACTGGCAAGTTTCAACGCCACACTGCAGAGGTGACAGATAAGCTGTGGAAGGACTCGCTCGCTGGATTCCGTGCCGACCGGTTGTGCCCTCGCGATCTCCGACGACAGTGCAGCTCTGGCCGACTGGGCTGGCCCTACGCCACTTCCTGACGACGGTCCCTGACGGCGACGACAGCGTAACTCTGGCCGACTGGTTTAGCCCTACGCCATCTCCTGTCACCGACAAGAGCTCTCGCCAGTGGTGCCCCGTCCTCGGACTCCTGCAGCCGTGTTCATCTTTCCTGTCTTCTCCTTACTTCCATCGTTCGCTATCTCCTTCCTCTCTCTATATGTATCTACGTTTTAAACCCATCCTTTTAATCCCTTCTCTACGTCCACCCCTCGTGAGCTACCGTTGAGGTGTCCTCCCCCTGAAAGACAGTTACGGGGCTCACTTTTCTCTTCTTTTCATTTAAAATCACCCCCCCCCCCCCAAATTGGGGGAATCGCCATATACCGAGGACGGTTTTAAAGCCGACCTTGAAAAACTTGAATGATCACCCGTGTCACTATCAGCGGCTACTGAACATTCCAACTTCCTGCACGAAAACAGAACCCAATAGCCACGGGTTCGACTCAATGGGGCGAGCCCGTAAACATAATAAAAATAACGAACAAATATGTTTCATCCTTACTCTTAAATTCCAACGAGACAAATGCTTACTTATCATTGCGAGGGAAGTATGAAATGAACGGAGAGAATGAATGATCCGGCGCTTGCTGCAGCAGCGGTGTCTGTGGATGCTCTTCATTCATGCTTCGCCTCGTGCGGGCTATATATGGGGCGATTCTGTGCAACGCTGGTGCAACATTATGCTTGCAGAGGTCGTTTTGTACACAGGCGACCACAGACTCATTTATTCTGATGATATGCGATGAGGCCCTGACGCGGCACGTCTTGGCGCGGCTTCCCGAACCACTGTCTGATCACTCGAGCGAACGCTCGTCCCGTGTTACACCTCCTGCATACTTAACCAGCGCATGGGGTCAATTCGAGCTTGTGGTGGACTCGCGTCGCTGGTACCGCTGCTGAAGCTTAAACGCCATTACGATGACATAAATGGCGCAGATGAAGAGAATAAAAGGGACATCTGCAACGAATCACCACTTTATCACGAGAGGAACGTTGCGCAAGCGATGGTATACTTCCGGGTGGCAGTGCGGAGATGATGATTCTGGGAACACATCGAGGCGGTACCGAAAGTGATGCTAGCGCTACCGTTTCAGTTAGTACATCGCATCTCAGTGACTTGTACTCTGCTGTCATTACGCTTCCCATGCTATGATGCCAGAATTATAAGGGAGAGTGAATTCGTTTTAAAATGTCACTTATCGAAAGCGGACAAGCTGGGAGAACGTTCGGGAAAGAGAAAAGAATGTCGTCGTCATGACTGCCTGACACAAAGCTGCAAAAAAAAAGCTTCGGGTAAGAGAAAAGAATGTCGTCGTCATGACTGCCTGACACAAAGCTGAAAAAAAAAAGCTCCGCAGGAGAGGGGTTAATTCCCTCTTCCCTCCCTTCGCCCGGAGGAACCTGGCGGACTTCGAATAAAGTTCATTCATTCATTCATTCATTCATTCATTCATTCGTTTGTTGCACAGGTTTCTCCGCAAGAAAGCTTAGCTTCGTAGTTAGGAGAAAAAAAATCCTAATTTCTGTATCGAACCCGGGACCAACAATTTTCGGGACATCGCTCTTTCACTCTATTTGTTACACCAAGAATCATGAACAGACAACACAAAACGCGTGTGATAATAGGTCCAAAAAGTGCATGAAAAGTTCACCAGATGGAGTTCTCATCAAATCAGGAAATGACAACCTTACGTGTCGGATAAGTTTATTTTGTGAATGTATAACGTGGCTTGGCAGCACCCTTAACAACGAGAGGAACATCACTAATAGACTTGTTACAGTAAGACCACGACAGAGGAACCCTTTTCTTCTTTTTTTATTTTTTCAGACGTGCCATTTCTTTGAGACCGACGAAGTGCGCCAGCACACTTCTGAGAGCGAGTGAGAGAGTATATATAAGCGTACGCGCGAGACACAATATGCTCGCTGATCAAAAGAACGAAAAGAAACATAAAATAGTCGTTTCAAAGCCGCGTCCCGTATTCGCAGACACGAAACGCAGAAGGGTCATAATCCGATAAGTACTCCGGTTCATCCTTTTCTTCCAGAAAAACGAGCGATGGGATTATCCATAAGATCCCGTGACGCGGCCAGGTCTCCGCCCGTACAATGGTGGCTAAGGAAATGTCCCGCGCCGATGGCGAGGTCCCTAATAAAAAAAATATAAATGGGAACACGATGTTCGTTTTGCGACCGAAACTACGCAACGGTAGCAGATACAGTCGTGCGTATTTAGTGAAGAGAAGAAAAACCGAGTACAGCGGATTCCTGTTTATCTCTTTAGGCGTGCACTGATGTCGCTTCGGTAACCACGTTGGGCAAATTAACAATGTTTTACATAGCACCTGCACTCAGGTATACGTGTGCGTCGAGTCTACGTTCGCTGGTGAGGTTTCAAACACAATACAATTTGCGATAAAATCGAACCTGTAGGCGCGTCCTGCACCGTACTGAGATTAAGGACACGGACCTGCAGTATGCACAAAGGATGACCGCAACGTCATCTGCGCGTCTTGTCCGCGACTGCCCATTGGTTACTTACGGCATTCTCATGGTCACTTTACTTGAGAACCATACATACGGAGCATATGCATGAATAGTGTGGGTTACACGGAGGCCAAACTTCTATCTTCACCCCCATCTCCCAGAGAGCCAAAGGCATACGGGGGGTCAAATTTGATCATGTATGTATTATCCCCTTCAGGCACGAATTATGGTCAGCTGTCCGCAAATGCGTCAAATTCACCCAATTTTGAGGGGTTCGTTCTCAAAGAAAAAAAAAGAGTAATTTGTTTTTTCTGTTTAAATGTAAGTAATTATTCCTAATTAGTGTATTACCAAATAGGTAATTATTGTGCCGTCAGTATAATGTTCCATTTCACATAAAAGAAATCATGTCACCAGTTCGAAATGTATTCGCAGTTTGCTTTTAGCTGTGTTCATTTAGATGACTGAATAAACAAAACTTTTGACTTTTGTGTTGGTCGGTCGAGTTCAGTTTTACGTAATAAGAATCAAACCCTCGGCTGAAAACACCCGTACAATCTACTCTTGATTGCACTCATTCAGAGTGCCGAAAAATGACACACTTGACGTTGGTGAAATCGGGTCGAGACACAACTGACTTTGGGAATGTTCAATTCGTCCCACGCGCAACCAGGGCTCTTCAAGCGTAACCTATCATTCTTTTAGCCACTAATTCAGATAACCACGAAAAGCAAGTTGCGTACGCATATGTGGACGTTACGCCTCAACGGGTTATCATTGAAAGCGATGCATGGAAGCTGGAAGTCTCCATCTTCCTTTACTGCCTTGACATATGTAATACATAGCATATAAATATGCTATCTATTAGGGGGTCCCAAGGTTACGAACCACAGGCGGGATCTCCTGTGTCCATAGATGGCGAGCGCGTGGCGAGTATCTTGGAGGCCATGCGACTCTTGCTTTAGATCAAAACCCTGTATGAACCATATGCGCGCGCGCTAGTACGATCTATACTGTGTGCGTGTGTGTGTGTGCGTCCGTGTGTGTGTATGTAACAAAACATATTAATAAAATGACCAGTTTTTTGCAGCAGCATCAGATTGCTTTCTTTCAGGTGCTTGCTGTCAGATATAAGGCGGCTGTTTTCCGACTTCCCTGCTAGAAACTTACTTATGAAATTCATCACTTTCCTTATGTCAACAATCTCGGAATTCAGTTTGTTCACACTCTCTGGATGGCATTCAGTCACTGCAGATTTTACTGATTCCAACGAGTTATGAACGGCAACTAACTTTCTTTCAATTTACACCTTAAAGTCTTCAAACTCTCTTGAAAGTGATGAAACGGTAGATCCATATTAAAACAACAAAAAGCTCTGAGAAAGTTTCGCACAACACTTTGTTGCTGTCAGAGACTCTTGTTATAGACACAGACTTTATTAGAAAAACAGATTTTAGCATGCTACTCTGCATACGGATGGAGCATAAATCGGTGAATTTTCTGTTCTTTACAGTGTGCGTGTGGGGGGGGGGGGGAGGGGGGCAGCCAGCGGACGTGCTTGTACGTGCGTGCATGCGCCGAGGACAATCGATGTTGACGGACAGATGGACGCAAGTACATACATAGTCAGAGAAGGGGGATTGTATTGCCACTGTTGAAACGTATTCCTTATTATACATATACTCGCCCACTATAAATAAATTCAGACATGATGATAAGCGGAGTGGGACGCGTGCCGATCTAAACAACACGACCTTTACATGACTCGCGTGTTCATGTACGTCTGTGGGCGGGACAGAAGAGCACAATAAACGCTGTCATTGGGTTGCGGGAGCCCGAATTTGTACAACAGGAATTCTTCTTCGCGGATTGCGATTTCGTGAGCGGCCTGCATTTCCAGATCGCAGACGAGAGTATGCGGCTCTCAGCGTGTACTCTTCAGAAAAAAAAAAAAAGCCGAGGAAATAAAGATGGAAATGGTCAATTACCTTTGTGAAAGAGAAGATGAAAACGCGGACGGCAAAGGAGAAACATCGGTCGAGACAATTCTGGATCTCACCACGCCTATCGTACACAACAGAGCGGGCAAAGTGTAACAGTAAAAGAAATCAGGTATAGGCTATTTATAGTTCTCGAATGTATCTTTTTTCGTCGCGAGCAGACGACAGGTGAACGCGCGTACAGGTAGTGTCAATACAGTCGCCATGCGAGATCACGATGTACTACAAAGGCCAATTGAGGCCCCGACTGTGTCCTTTTCTTTTCCCGAAAACGCTTCGCCCCCCCCCCCCCCCCCACAAAAAAAAATCGCTTCACAAATAACGACCAAGCCGTAATGGAAGTTCGCTCGACTCCCGCGGGCAAAGTCGCGATCTTCTCGCAACTCGGTCTACACTTGCGTGCGTGCGTTGCTCATATAGGCATACCGGGCTGCAGCCATTAGCAGTTGTCGCCGCGCACCCGACGCGAAGAGAAAACGATCAGCAGCAGCAGCCAGTGTGACCACGCCGGACCAAAGAAAAAAAAGCAGGTGAGATACATCGCTAGCCCCTTTTCATTTCATTGCTTCCCGCGTTCCGCACTCGTGATTGTTCCTTTGACGTGCGCGTCCTGCAGCACCCCCCCCCCCCCCCCCATTCTCCGCGGAAAAATGTTTTTTTTGCAATCGTGTGAACGAGAATACAACGAAAGAGAGAGAAAGAACACGCTATTTAATAACCAAACAAAGAAGGCAAGACAAAAGGCACAGGGGCAGCGTTGCGAGTGCGAATTCTGGGGCAAGTCCCAGTCGAGAGAAGACGAGGTGAGGCCAGCCTGAGCCAGCGCCGCAACGGCAGCAGCAGCGAACGGGAAATAACTCGCTCACGACTTGGCACGGCCCAATCGAAGACCTGCTCGTATATGCTGTAGCTTTTATTGTTTTTTTTGTTGTTTTATCTCTCCGTTCCGTGTGCTGTTTTGTTTTCTGCAAGGATGACTTTCTCGACCGCGAGCGCACGTGTTGATACATGCATGTGTTGTGCGCTGTGTGCGTGTGTGCATGTGCGTGCGTGCGTGCGTTAGGGCGTGGGTCCACGTGTATTTCTGCCCCCATAACTACCTGCACGAAAAGTAACACATAAGAAGGAAATAACGTTAGAAGCGAATCTCTGTTGGCTTCAGTGTCGGCTACAGCGGAACGATCAATGTGCACGGATGGCGTGACGAAGATCCAGTGTGCCAGTGTATAAAGCTCCAGGCGGCGGTTTTCGATCGGCACAATCTCTCCCGATGTTTTCTATTTTTTTTCTCTCTTGCAGAGCAGGTGACATTTCTTTCCTTCTTGAACTCAAGGAATATTGCACGCTAAAGTAGAGCGTTCGCGCACCCCTGGCACACGGTATATTGGTCCAGCCCGTCAACCCCCGTGTCGACCTTGGGTGGCTGTGCATGAACTGAGCGCAGAAAGGTCGACGTAATCCTTTAAAGACTTGAACGTAGCGGCATCACTCATATATACATCGCATGTGCATAGGGGGGTCCATTGACGACAAGTGCAGGACTATATGTGAAAAAGATCGATACAGGGAGTGGGACGGGAAGATCGTTCTCGCATTACTGATGGTCGCACTCTTTCCCCCTTACAGTTTTTTAGATGTGAAGCAGCTCTTTGACTCACGTGTGTATCGCCGTACGTACAGCCGTCAGCACCTTTAACACGAACACTTCGATGCGTGGCCAGGGCTAGTTTAATTGATGCCACCCGCGAAGTGCAGGCCCTTTTGCCGAGATAATACTTCGGTAAGCTTGGATAGTATGTCGGTATGTATAGTTAGCATCTTGGCAACAGAACTCAAACGTACGTGGTGTCAATCAAACTGCCGCAGGACACGCGGTGGAGCGTTCGTGTTAAAGGTGCTCACAGCCGTACGTGCGTCCGTACGAACGCGCCGCAACGTGTTTCCCTCGCCGCAACTGTTGGACCGGGGCCATGTAGCTCCCGCTGCAGTTGCGCGTTGACGTCACGCTCCCCTCACAGCTCCCTCTCAAGTGTGCTCTGACGTCACTTTCTCCTTCACTCGCAGCACGCCCGCCGCAGCGCCAACACCCGCTCACAGCACACTTCTTTCTCACTTCACCCTCTCCACCACCCGCAATGTTCGACCTCACTTCGAGTGGAAACACTCTTTCGGCTGGTTTATCTGTGATTAAACTTACACGAAAGCCAACCCGCCTCCCATGTCTCTGCGTTTCAAACAAACGTTTACTCGAATAAACGCTACATCGAGTTTCACTTCAAACCGTTATGGAGGCGGAAATGTTGTAGGCCCGTGTGCTCAGATTTGGGTGCACGT
The DNA here is from genome assembly GCF_043290135.1 of Rhipicephalus microplus. Lineage (NCBI taxonomy): Eukaryota > Metazoa > Arthropoda > Arachnida > Ixodida > Ixodidae > Rhipicephalus > Rhipicephalus microplus. Next base: position 202,642,810 of record NC_134700.1, read on the forward strand.
TAAAGAACCCCAGGTGGTCAAAATTTCCGGAGATCTCCACTACGGCGTCTCTCATAATCAGATGGTGGTTTTGGGACGTTAAACCCCACATATCAATCAATCAATCACTTCCACTTCAAACCGTTATTCCAGCACCCGCGTCGATGCCCGTTTCAGCCGGGTCAACGGCTCGACGCCGGGCGCAGCGCTGCTTTTTCGCATCCCATCAAGGTTTCCTTCAGGGAGATGGTCCCTATATTTCTTTTAGTTTGCCCTAGAGCTTTTTATTTTACAGTTTCCCTCTCACAGTCATTTTCACAGCTTACCTTACAGATGAAAGAAGCAAGTTTTCCCAGGAATGACGAGATATTGTGACTCATGTGAGCAAGGTACAGCCTGAGTTTACAGTAGCCGTGTGTCGCGGGCGCGTGTAGCGGATAGCAATGCCACAGAGACAGCCGTGCGCACGGCGCAAGAAAGTGTCTCGCCTTTCTTCTAGCTGATCTGCAAGCTGGAAATCGGATAAACAGATACACAGTGAAGTGTGGTATACGTGAAAAGACACCCAGAAAAAGCGATTGTTTGTGTGCGTATGCGAGCAGTCGTTTTGGTTTTATCTCTCCGTCTACCGTCCTTCCAACCTCTATCACACCACCCTCCCTGTACAAGATATATCCAACCGATTGCTTGTACCAGGTTAAGGGGACACTGAAGAAGAACAATGACTAGGTTTAGATTGACAATCTGCCCTCTGAAGACACTGATACCTTATGTGTCACTATCGAAATTTCATTATTAGCGGAGAAAGTCAAGGTTGAATTTTCATTTTTAAATTTCGCGCCAAAATCCCCGTGCATGACGTAAGAAATTTAAAAATGTGTTTTCAGTATTTTCGTGACATTGGTTTGATTTAGTTTTCTGAAACTTCGCATGCTAAGTCTATGGCACCCACGGATTACAATGTGCTTCATTCCTATCAATTAGAAGTTACGTAGGACCTAGTAAACGCCTTCGAAATTTCTTACGAATCTCAAAGTGGCGGCACCACGCGAATTTTTTTTTTTTCGCGCGCATGCTGGCTTAATAAGCATCGTGTCGCGGTAAGAGTGGTGTTTTAGGGATTGTGAAATTGTACTTTATTATTACGCGAAAAATTGTTTCGCTCTTTAGTGTTCCTTTTACGAACCTGCCTTTCCTTTTCATCAGCCTCATCTCTCTCTCCTTCTCTTATGTTTCCTTTAGTTGGTCAATTCCAGGAGAGTTTGCCCAAAAGTGCGCATAAAGGAACCAAGCACATATTACTCAATTTGGGGCTAACTCTCGACGATGCAGGTTTGTGCGACAAGCGTGGACAGACGACGTTTGGGCATCGCAGTTTCTTATTTCACGCGCTACGTCTCGTGCACAGCCCACACTACGAGATTTAATGTATCATGAGATACTACACAGTACATGTTATCCAGGGAACTTAACCGCGCCTCGCGTTGGTAAGCTCCCTAGATGACAGAGATGATTAGAGGGGATGAAGAGGAAACAACTAGATGGCAAAGTTTCTACGTGCGATGCACCTGTCGTATCTCCTTATAAACACCGGGGAAAGTGCGGGACACTAGTGTACCCTTTCTTGAAGTAAGGCTTTGCTCGGAATTATTAGCAACGGAGAGGATCAAAGTACATTTAACTATATTACACGTAAGCAACAGCCCTCCCTCAAACCCTCCCTCAAACCCTCCCTCGAACCTGCAAAGGTTCACACAAATTAAGTGCACTTTCCTTAACTTGTAGCTATTATAGGGCTCCTAATGCTGTTACCTTAATAGCGGCGCCGCTTTGAATAAGTAGAATTTTCGCGATTGCTGTGGACGGAAATTCAGAGTGGCTTGCACTTTTGCTAAGTGTACGTGCTAGTGACCTGAAGATGTCAGGCTGAAATATGTCCATTACTCTAGAAGACTCGCATGGCTTGGACGGCGCGCGATGAGCGGTGGAGAGAGGATAAAAACCAACGAACTCGTTGTCTTATCTAGCAAAAAAAAAAACGAAAACTTAGCCACGTCGTATGCGTTTTACGTGCTACGCAATTAACAACAATACGTACGAGTGTTGTTTACATTAATCGATCTGAAATCCACGGTTACCATCTCATGAGCTGCCTTTGTTTGTTGCCACTGAGCTAACAATAGTAATATCAATAGCCACTGCCTCGCCCAAGTGAGAAGCTATGCCAAAGTGCAAACAGAGCATCCATCTCATGTACAGCTACAAAGTCTACAGCGACGATACGTGCATCGAGAAAGGTAATGAACGATGGCAGTAGTGTGTACACAGCTAAGCGCGAGCCATACCTACAGCTACATTTGATGATTACGCACCTGTTTTGTCACAGTACCATGCAAGTATATATGTGTTTTGAAAGACTGGGCCAAGACCACGCACGCATGCAATGGCACATACCACGTGACCTAATCAAAGTACATACGGATACATAAAATAAACTAAATGAAAAGTCACGCGATTTATGGGACGGGCAAAAGGTGTACACCGCCTACGTGATGGTCAGGAGTTCTTGAATCCTGGCGGTTTCCTCGGCCAGCTGGACAGCGCAAACTTGATCGTCAAGGGAAGAACACAGTCTCCCAGTGACCGCGGAGGCTATCGCTTGAGGCTGCGTCCTCAGTGTTGCTCCTTATCCTTCGACATGCCCGTAGCATGTGCTCCAAGTGGCTCTAGAACCTCATCTCTCGCATTTATCTGTCTTGCTATTGTCTTGGTAAACGAGGTGTGCCATCATCGGGTTCGGATAAGTTTGAGATTACATGTAATTGCCACGAGTTGATAGGCTGCATTTCGCGTGACTTTTGGTAAGAGGATTAATGAACATATTTTCAATTCGTATAGTGCTGCGTGCACGGTGCCATTAAAACTCGTCATGCTATCCTCTCACTCCCTCTCCTTTCCATCCTCGTTATCGGGAGACGCCTAGGGTAATATTGATCACGACTCAGTAACCGGGTAATTAAAAGAAATGACACATTGAGCATATTAAGTAACGGTTCGATTGACAGTTCGGTGTGCTTTAAGCGTGTTGGATGTAGGTGCGCCGATGCGTGTGGGCACGTGCCTTATTTCGTCTTTGTGCTTCTTCGTGCTTAACCTCCTCAAAAAGTGGGCCATAATAATTACAAGCCTCGATCGCTATCCCGTGAGACGTCATTGTATATGTTGAGGCTTCATTTCATAAATTGTCATGTTTTCTTTCTCTTTTAGTACACCAGAATAGGAGGCACACTTCCCGGCACTTCATACACTTCGCCGGCTAGCGTATACAGAGGTGTTACACTATATAAGCCTGTTTGATAGATAGTATGCGTTCCCCGCAAATAGAACCATCGCACATGTTCACCGAGACCACGATATCGACTTGGCCACAACAGCCGTATCATATCCATACATGCGAACATTCTCTTCATGAACGTAGGGAGACAGTTTTACTACATATAGGACTTTGGTTTTCGACAGTTGGTTGATATTTTGACTTTTGAAGAGCAGGGCAAGAGACATAGACAGAGAAGGCCTAAGCACGCCCATGCTGTGCACTTGTGTCTTCTGTGTCTGTGATTGATCGCGTTGATCTTCATAAGACGTAATCGCTACATATACACCCAACACAAAGGTGCGAAGCCAGGGCGTGGGACGCCGGGCACATGCCCACACACGCACCCTCTGTCGAAACCTTGTCCAGCGTAGCATACACTTATCATAAATTGACGCATGAGGGCACTCTCTTGCAAAAGCCCCATTGTCCAGACATGGGGATCTTGACTTACCCCGTCCTCTTCAAAAACGATTCCTTGCTCCGCATACATTCGACACGAGCAAAAAAACAAAAAAAAGTTATCTTGAGGCGTGCCGCTTTCTTGCATGGGTCGCACTAGAGTGTTGCCAAAGCGCACGATGAACCACGAAGTGCGTTTATGGGCTACCGCACCCTAGAATTTCACTGCCACACGTGGCGTAACTATATAGAAGACGTGCACCGAGTGTTTCATGCATACTCAATCAATCAAACGACCTCTTTTTGAAAGTATCGAGGCGGGAAGGAGCAGCGGACTTTATTTCTTTATAGCGTTTAATATAATGTTGACCAGAGAGAACTGTGGCGCCGCGATCATTCAGTCACCATGGTCACGATGGGTAGTAAGCAGATTCACCGAATCTTCGTGCTCGCGGGTTCATATGCTCCTGTGGCTTTGTTTACGCTCCTGTTTTGGCGCTTGTTTTGGAAACGAAAAAAAAAAAAAGAATCGATAGCTGGGAACTTCGTAAGTTGATTTCAATTCGACACCTCCCCCCACCACCCTCATGAAAAAATAAATAAAAAATGGGAGAGGGGTATAACGGGGTTAAATGGAATTGCTGAACACTTGCTGAACTTCATCCAACGACGAAGAGGCTCCAGATCTCTCGGAGCCAATCGGAGCTGAAAGAGTGAAGCGTAGAAAAATTTATGTACTACCCATCATTCCCGTGACTCCCGTGAAGCGCCACGTGGCAGATTCCACAGACGCTCGCTCCAGATTTCCCTCTAGTGGGTTTTTAGAAAACTTTGGGATCCAATTAAAGTAGTGGTGGCCGCAGACAACGCCGACGCCCCCGGTGTTTGAGTGGCGTTTCAGACAGTAGCGTAGCACGAAATTACTTTCGGGAGAGTGGTTCAACCATACTTCACGTATACGAATTCGTGCGTGCACATGCATGCATGTTTGCAAAAATTGAAAATATTCGGGAGAGAAGTTGAACCTGCCAAAAACCCCTTACCTTACCGCACTGGTTACGCCATGGTTTTCGGTCATGTTTTTTTTTTTGTTTTCAAGATTCACGTGAAAGCTATAGGACACAATTAAGGTAACGCGCGGCTCCGTGGACATTCTATGAATCGTAATGACTGTTCATCACTATGCTGAATCGCACGCGTGCTTCTCGGAAGCGGCGTCGAAGACTGTTCTCGTAAAACCACGCGTACACTGAAGAAACTCTCCTATGCATGGACCTAATAAATCTAAGAACAGCGCAACAGACAAGGACCAGCGAAAGACACACAGCGTAGGGCCACGATCGGCGATTTTGCTTGTACCGAACACGCAACCACGTCGTTTCCTCCAAACCGAGTCTGCGTAGTGGATTTCTAGGAAGCCAAGCTTCCTGCAAGTTCAACGAATCGTTTATCTCAGTACACCTGCTCAATGCTCGCTCTGATGAGAGCGCGCTTGGAGCGCTGCGCGTGCTTCGGAGTAAGTGTCGCAAAGTCGAGCGCACCAAACGAAGTTGCAGTGTTTGTACAGCGTACAGGTGGGGAGGCGGAAAAGGATGGGCTCCGAGAAACGAGATTAAGAAAAAATGGAGAAAAAAGAATAAAGGGAAGAGGCGAGAACACGAGGAATGACATTGTACGGAATAGATACGTGCTCGCTTGAAAATCAGCGAAAAAAAAAAAACAGCAGCGGCAGCAGTCGGGACGACCTCTTCGATCAGGTGCGGTTCCTGGGAAGAAGGCGCGAGGCCGATTGAAGTTTCGGATCTTGGAACGGGCGCGCTTCGGCGATGGTGTGGCAGTGTAGCGGCACCAGAGGCCCGCGGGTGGTTCCGTTATCGGGACTTCCTCGATATCATCGGCGGCGAACGGGGATACTGATTTCCCTCTGTTGATACCTTGTAATGGACACGTAGGGAGCGGGCCTTTCCTGGCAATCATGGGAGGGAACATTCTATTGGATGATTTTGTATTTTCCGAGAAGGCAGATACTTTTCTTTTATGCTTTGATGTGGGTGTTCTCGCAGGGTTACTAGTCAAAAAGTGTGCGCAAAAAAAGAGGGAGTGTTTTTCGTGTTGAGGAAGGTTATTTGAGCGTCCCTTAGGCCAAGTTCAATCGATCGATCGATCAATCAATCAATCAATATATGAATGAATGAATAAATCAGTATATATATATATATATATATATATATATATATATATATATATATATATATATATATATATATATATATATATATATATATATATATATATATATAAAATTATTTATTCTTTATTTGTTTAATGACTTATTATTCTATCTATCTATTAATCTATTAATCACTCATTCATCACCTGGGATCCCACTCACCCATAAATCCGCTGTTACATAAATCATAACATAAAAGCATTAATGCAAACGCACTTACATACCTCCAACCCCACCCCTTTCAAAGTAAAATTTTGACTGCGTACCTCACTTTCCTGTCATTCCTTTCTTCCCTGTTTCCCACTACTCCACTGAGAATTATGCAGCACGCTTGAGACATCATATCCAGACTCCCCTCTCTTTTGTCTCTGCACTAAACGTTGTATTCTTTTTTTAAGTGACAATATTACTTGGAGGCATCATTTGAAGAACAAATGTAGCTCTAAACCTGAAGCAGTTAAAAGAATGTATATATAAAGTGATCTCATAGAGAAGGAGATTTGAGGGAGGGGGAAGCGTTTAGTGTAAAGCCACAGGTGCACATTGCTACAACAGTAAGCTCAACTGTATCGCCACTGATAACATATGGCGACTATGCTTCGGCAGAATCATCATCATCATCATCATCATCATCATCATCATCATCATCATCATCATCAGCCTGACTACGTCCACTGCAGGGCAAAGGCCTCTCCCATGTTCCGCCAGTTAACCCGGTCCTGTGCTTGCTGCTGCCAATTTATACCCGCAAACTTCTTAAGCTCATCTGCCCACCTAACCTTCTGTCTCCCCCTAACCCGCTTGCCTTCTCTGGGAATCCAGTTAGTTACCCTTAATGACCAGCGGTTATCCTGTCTACGTGCCCGGCCCACGTCCATTTCTTCTTCTTTATTTCAACTATGATATCCTTAACCCCCGTTTGTCCCCTAATCCACTCTGCTCTCTTCTTGTCTCTTAAGGTTACACCTACCATTTTTCTTTCCATTGCTCGCTGCGTCGTCCTCAATTTAAGCTGAATCCTCTTTGTAAGTCTCCAGGTTTCTGCTCCGAAGCTAAGTACCGGCAAGATACAGCTGTTATATACCTTCCTCTTGAGGGATAGTGGCAATCTACCTGTCATAATTTGAGAGTGCTTGCCGAATGTGCTCCACCCCATTCTTATTCTTCTAGTTACTTCAATCTCGTGGTTTGGCTCTGCGGTTATTACCTGCCCTAAATAGACTTAGTCTTTTACAACTTCAAGTGCACTATTACCTATCTCGAAGTGCTGCTCCTTTCCGAGGTTGTTGTACATTACTTTCGTTTTCTGCAGATTAATTTTAGGACCCACCTTTCTGCTCTCCTTGTGTAACTCCGTAATCATGAGTTGCAATTCGTCCCCTGAGTTACTCAGCAATGCAATGTCATCGGCGAAGCGCGGGTTACTAAGGTATTCTCCATTAACTCTTATCGCTCACTGTTCCCCTTCTAGGCTTCTGAAAACCTCCTCTAGGCACGCGGTAAATAGCATTGGGGAGATTGTGTCCCCCTGCCTTACACCCTTCTTGATTGGTGTTCTGTTGCGATCTTTATGAAGCACTATGGTAGCAGTTGATCCCCTGTAGATTTCTTCCAGAATGCTAATATATACTTCATCTACGCCCTGATTCCGCAGTGTCTGCATGACGGCTGATATTTCTACTGACGGCTAATATTTCGGCAGAATAGGTTTCGCCAAAAGATTCGTGCGAGATTCGCATTCGATGATGCGCGAATTGGTGTGACTGTGTTTGCGAACGTTCGCCTCGCGGTGTGCAACGGGACGCTGGGCGTACAGGCTTGTGCGACGAGCACGTGCTGCTTGCGTTTCCAGCTGACCTCATGTGACACCAACATCCTGCCGGTGGCAGACAGGTGCTACAACAGCGCCGCCTGTAAGTTGCGAAGCCGCGCGCCGGCTGCACCGGATGGAGGCGATGGCGCTGCTTACGCAACGCAGGAGGTTGCGCATTATAGGTGTACCGGCTCCTTCGACGGGATATACACACGTACAGAGCAACAAGGGGCCCGACCCGAACTTACTTGCACTTCATCGTGCATGCTAGTCCCTTTACCGCTGCGGTTGGAAAACGAAGGTGTACAAGTTTACAGCTACAAAAATACTTAAGCTTCATTACAAACGAGACTTTCTCGAAGCGAAGCCTTTAAATTTCTCATATATTAGTGGCGTCGTATAGGCGAAATATATGGCGCCGGTGAGTGTACAGAAACACGGTCGGAAATACGTATTTGTAGGCGTCGTTTTCTAATAACTGATGCCCTCCCTACCGTGGTCTTCTCGCTGATCAGCTGTTTATGATACGGGAGTCTGACCTTTACATCAAGGTGACCTGTAATTTCACGTTGCCAAAGTTCATTTTTGTCTGGATATTTGAACGCGTGGCCGTCTTTGTTGCTTGTAACAGCGAGGGCATTGTTGTGCTGCCAAGTACGTGTATGAATGTCCTCATTCCGACATGGAGGGACGATCCAGTCAGGAACCAGGTGGGAGCATTGCGCAATGAAAAAGAAAGAAAGAAATAAAGTAAGACAGAAAGAAGTACAGACAGACAGACAGACAGACAGACAGACAGACAGACAGACAGACAGACAGACAGACGGACGGACAGACGGACAGACGGACGGACGGACGGACAGACAGACAGACAGACAGACAGACAGACAGACAGACAGACAGACAGACAGACAGACAGACAGACAGACAGACAGACAGACAGACAGACAGCGAAGTAGTACCTTAACCACGCAGACGCCAGCTTCGCTTGTCCCGATTTTTCCTATCAAGCATGAGCTCCAATTTTTTCTTTCTTTCTTTCTTTCTTTCTTTCTTTCTTTCTTTCTTTCTTTCTTTCTTTCTTTCTTTCTTTCTTTCTTTCTTTCTTTCTTTCTTTCTTTCTTTCTTTTTTGCTTGCTTTCTTCCTTTCTTTCTTTTTTCTTTCTTTCTTTCGGCTCTTTCTTTCTTTCTTTCTTTCTTTCTTTCTTTCTTTCTTTCTATCTTTCTATCTTTCTTTCTTTCTTTCTTCCTTTTAATAGAGTGCAGCTCTTTACCTCGCCACAACTTTCTTTGGTGAGGCCACTGCACACACTCGATACCCAAACAGGATTTGGGTTTTGTGTTGGGAACGGTATTTCTCGAATTTAGCGGGAGCCGCAAAGCCTGCGCCAAAAGCTTTGCGTCAAACAAACGTGACATCATTCACTGAAGCGACCGAAGTGACGGCTGACCTAGAATAGGGGGAGTGTTCAAAGTACCGCAGACTCTATTCGAAACCTCTTAACTCCTGCTTGACCCAAAGCGAGCACACACAACGAACTCTGGGACCCCAAACTTATGGGGCCCCTACTCGAAAATTGCCTATTAACGTAAGCAGCCGTGGGAGGCTGATATGTGCAGCTCGGCGCCCGAGGTCCGGGACTAGATCCTGGATTGGGCCAAGAGGGTAGCGGAGACCTACGCCGGGTAGGCTCCTCTGCCGCCTCTATCACCGCGCCTTTTTCTCTTGGGATAAATAAAAATCTTTTTCGTCCTGTCATGGCCAAAATATCTGCCTTCCGTCGATGCATTCGCGTCCACAAACAAGGTAACACGAGCGTCGCCAAAAAGTTATTGTGTCTCCAAAAGAAGGAAAATTACGATAACGACCCTCTATTCACCGAAATTTAGGGCATGGTTTCTTGCATTGCGTCGCATTCCGTATCAGACAGTTTACGCTCGACTGTGCCCTATTTTTCTTCCAAAAATGCATCTTACCGCTTTCGTAAAGCGGCACCCTGTGTTCCTTCAATTGAGAATATTTCATTATTTTCAACAAAAAAATGTAAACATTACAGCAAGGTGCTCGCTTTGCACGTGAGTTTAAACAGCTGGCCGATTACTGTTATATAATGGAATTAGCGGAAGAGCGCGAAATCCTTCCCAACATTTTTTTCTTTACTGGTGCATGCTTGGTAAGGGGGGCCTGAATCTCCGTTAAGTAAACAGTGTTTCACTTTTTGTTCGGGCCTCCTTCATTTCTTTTTGTGCACGCCAAGAAAAATTGAATAAAATTTGAAATTGAAATTGAAAAGGAATTGTGTCTCTCGAGGCTTGTCATAGCTTTCGAGGAAAACTATATATAACCTATATCTTAAAACACTGTTCAAAAATAACAAATATAAAAAACCTTGCATGCCCTTGCGAAACCTAATTCAAGATCACACGGAAACGATCTACTTCCCACAGTAACTCATGTGCTGAAAACTCCGGCCACGTAACTTTGACAGTGCTGCCACGGATCGTGGTCGTGAGTTACCCGTTCTCCCGCTGAGAGGCGTCGCTGTTGGCGTCGGCGTAGCCGATAGAGCGAGCGAGGACGGAAGAAAGTGAACGTGGAGTCTACATCATGAACCACTGGCCTCTTACATCGCTTTCTTCCTCCGTCACGATCGCTGGCGCCTCGGTCGGTGGTCGAGCGCATACAGAGCTAACACGTAATAGCCTCCGAGATCTCGGAGGCTATGGGCACGCGCAGTGTGACTGCCTTCGCTTGTCGTAACGGGACTGTCGACGTTTCGCTTGGTTCGCTCTCCCTTTCTCTCCCTTTACTTTACTCTGGATCCCTTTCTCTTTCAACCCCCTATTCCCCAACCCCAGTGTAGGGTAGCATACCGGATACTAGCATCTGGTTAACCTCCCTGCCTTTCTTATTTCTCGTTTCTCTCTCTCTCGCTTGGTTCGCGACGGCTGCAATGCGCAGAGTGGCGTGCGTAGCACTCGAACGTTGGTAGTTTCTGTGGCAATATGAGACGAATATCGCGTTGTTACAACTGCGGATAGCCAAAACTTCAAACATACTCGGCGCTGACCCGGCGTGGATCTGCACTTAAGATTAACACTAGGCAGTATCGCAATCGTCGGAGAACGTTTCTTGCATGCACTTCGATTCATTTTCCACGTAGCTCATTAATGCTAGTTCTATCGAAAGCTACAAATAGCACCCGCCACGCTTTCCTTGCATTCATTGTCTGTTGGCTACGAACGGTTAACGCCGACTTCTCCTGCATACACACGCACATTTAACGATTAAAAAAAAAGAAGTGTCGAATCTTCCACAATCTCAAAGGAATTCAAACAAGAACAAAACAATGCGAAAAAAATCTTGGAAAGGGGAAATGTCGAACTATTCAAAGTCATTAACGGTTCTGTTGCTCACCCTGTATACCCATCTCTCTCTTCGTGACCAGCTTTTAGGACTGGCCTTACAGATAGGCAGCGAAAAATATGCTTAAATAGCTGTTCTTCGAAAGCTCACATCATCCTGGATATACCGGCAAAGCCCGAAGACAATGACTCCTCTGTTCACCTCTCGCACAAAAGGCTGACACTTCGGCTCGCAGACCCCGAAGATAACAGGAAAAGCTTGTTAACTCGTCTACACCTTTCACGAAATTGTCTGTTATACAGGAACTAATTAACTCCGTCTCGCAGTCATTGATCTCATGAAAAGAATGAAGCCCTCTTTCATTAGCAAGAAAAAGCAACATATTATATGACTAATGAAGCAAAAAAAAAAAAAACCCAGTTGTAGCCTGATCGCCTCGAGGGGTGGATAGTGTATAACAAAATACAGAACTGGGTTATTATTTTTTTTTCAAAAAGGACATTTTTGAGTATGTGTTCCCAGAACCCGTACTTATGAAATGAGTTACTACACTTTTACAAAAACAGTGCTAGTTTGACATTGGTGCCACCTATAGGCTGACCTCGTGGCACTGTCACCGCGGTATAGTGTGAATAGGAGGTATACGCGGCGGGTATACAAATGCGCACAGCGGCGCTTCGTTGTGAGCGGATGCAGCCGATTGTCAATGAATGAGATGCACTGACAGCAGCTCACTGGTAATAGCTACGCTTTTCATAGCCGAATAGATGCACGAAGCCCATCCAACGTTACTATTAGAAGTCAGAGAAGCGCTGTCTGCCAATGAAAGGGTACTTACCTTCGGTGACTGGGCTTTCGCACTATATTTTATTTATTTATTTATTTATTTATTTATTTATTTATTTATTCAATACTGCAAACTCGAGGTCCAAGCAGGGTGGTAATATATATATATATAAATATAAATAAAATAGTTGCGAAACAAAACGATAAAGGAAGAAGAAGGTTGTTTGGTAGGTTAGTTCATTTATCACATGTATTAGTAAGACAGTTCCATTCACCTATGGTTCTCGGTTTATATGAACGTGTTTAGCATTTATTGCACCTACCTCGCACTTATGCAGCATGACTGAACCATTTAACTATTTACTTATTGCTTATTTGAGTGAAATAAAGAAAGAAAGCCCGTATACCTGTGCGATGAGTTCAATAGTGCTATTGAACTCGCAGCTGACAATGCACGAACAGTGCACACGAAAACGCATACGCATTTTTCTTTTATTCAGTTCTACATGACATGTCAGGCGGTTGATAAGTTCAGTCAGAGAAGCTACGTGGCTGACAGAGCTTCAGAGCCATGGAGACGTTTAACGCGTACTCACTTGCACGTACTCTTTAGTAACAGTACAAAAAGATTACTGTTTAGCACAGAGCTTTCATCGATTAATCACGTGCGTAAAAGTGATGCAACAAACATCCAGTTACTTCATAGAATCGGTACGTTTTCTTCAAAAGAATAATTTCTTTTGCCTTCCATTAATTTATAACAACGTGATACAAACACCCACAATTAGGTAAAAAAAGGAAACATTAAGCTTTGCGTGCAAACATACAACATAAACTTAAAATGCATTGATTTTGAATGACAATACACATCACTCACTGATTTCTTAAAATGCATGTGCAGCAGGGCAAGGCAAAATGCTTCTGTAAACTATGTTAGGCATACGCACAAACGGTTAAACTTGCGTAAGCATAGCACAGCAAGCTGCCACTTGAGGATGTGCGTGACGTACTCTCACATGCAAACACGACGTGGCTAGCACACGAGTGTTGAAGATTGGGCGAGTTGGTTCGTCGTACTTGAACAGGTAGAGCGCATTACGGGGAAGAAGAAACGGCCGAGCAGACCGACACAAGAGGACTGAGAGCGCAGTTGGAAGTTAGCGCTCTGTCCTCTTGTGTCGGTCTGCTCGGCCGTTTCTTCTTCCCCGTAATGCGCTATACCTGTTCAAGTGGCTAGCACAGGGACATACTTGATGCGCTTCAACCAGAAGCCGCCAGAGGACTCCGTTTGATCTCGCGGCCAATAGAAATAGCCGTAAGAAAAAGCTTTACTCAGTCGGCTCGTGTCAAAAAACCGGCCCAGGACACTTTCAAATGAAAAGCTTTGCAAATGTAGACAGTGTTTGTAAATACTGGCTGAGGTATTATTTTCTGTAGTTATAGATTAAAATAATATGGATGGTGAAATAAACACGAATACCAAACAAAAGGTCCCTAAAGAAGAATCACAGCATATCCTTGGAGTGAATGATGATGAGTGGGGCGAAGCGTCCGTCAGCCCGTCCGTGCTTCCGTCCGTTTGTTCATTCTTGCTTCCTTCCGTCCGCGTGACCATCCGTGCGTCCATCCATTCGTCCGTCCGCCTGTCCGTCCGTCCATCCATCTGTACATCCGCACCTCCGTCCATCCTTCCGTACGTCCATGCGTCCGTCCGTGCGTCCACCTAATGAAATTTCCAAGTACCACCATCTCCCATCTCGCATCCCCTGTGGCACATACCTGCTCTAGAGCGGGTATGTGCCACCGGTGGCTACGTACGACAACAAGGAAGGAAGGATAGACCCACACCTTAAGCAGCTTCGCTCCTAAAAAAAAAAAACGCCATGCTGTGTGGAAGGGGCAGCACAGTCACAGCGAAAGCTAGAAGAGCGGCCTTTCAGAGCCTTTTCTAAACACTCATTGGGTAACGTACTGCTGCAAGCACACTTGCTTGATACACACTACGGCATTAATAATAAAAATTTTGGGTAGTAGGCCGGTATTCACTATGCTAATTTTCGTTATACTTTTGGGAAGCGTGGTATCCGCTAAACACTTGCAAGAAATTTAGTGCCAATTGTTCATGCAGTGGCTGACGACGATTAGGAATTATACCTGAAGTGGGTATGTGCCACAGTTAATAGGTGAACAAGAACAAGCTTTTGTAACGGGTTGGGGCATTGGACGACCCACTCGTTACGCTATTCGCATTTTGCGACGACTGGTTGTTATTTCACTATTTTAAAATGCTTTATAAATCGTATTAACGCGATTGCTTTCCCGACATCAAGCCTGCCTGAGGCAAGTCTGCCAACAAGCAACAAGCACCGGCGTGGCTCAGGGGTAGGATACTGGCCTGCAGCCAGCGGACCCTGGTTCGAGCCCTTTTTTTTAAATTTTGTGCCATGTGGTTATGGACACTGGTGGTGGCGGTGGCAGCGGGCTTTTGATCTCATAACAGATTTCGCTGTACAGTGTCAAATTTTATGAAAGGGAACACGGGAGTGCGTGGCCTGCGCGCTATGGCGGCTGCTGGCAGCGCGTTCAAGTGGAAGCGAGAGCAACCACAGTCTCTTTTCGCGTCATCTCGCGGCGAGAAAAACAACCATTTGTTGCTGATATGGAACCAGCGGCAAGGTTGCGACCCCCTCCCTCTTCAAAGCGATTACGCCAGAGCTGGTAATCGCCTTGAAGGGGTAGAGGTTGTAAGCTCACCGTTCTATATCAGCAACGAATGGTTGTATTACCCGCCGCGAGATGACGTGATAAGAGACTCTGGTTGCTCTCGCTCCCGCTTGAACGCGCTGCCAGCAGCCGCCGGAGCGCGCAGGCCACGCATCGCCATGTTCCCTTTCATAAAAATTGACACTGTTTAACAGAAGTTGTGCTCCAGAAGTTGTGTGTCGCCTTCTTGGTATATCGTCCCCGAAGTTTGCGCTACTTAAACGTTTTACCTAAAGCTGCCATTTGAAACAATGCATGTTCCATATGGATCATTACTGAAAATAATTCGGGGTCTGAGTTCGAGAAGCATATTAGCCCCGATCTCCAGAATGGCTCAAATCTGGACGCCGATTGTGGAATATACATATCTTGTTTTGTGGTTATGTTTCAACGCGTAGTGACCAACCACATGGGGTGCTTCACGAAAAAAAAAAAAATGTCCTAGACCCGTTCCGTCTCTGTAGCTTACCATTAGAAAGCGTTATTAATAGCAACATGCGAGGCAAAATGAGAGTACAGTTTGCGTGGTCAAAAGCATTTTAATCTTTGTGGAGCCTCGGGCCGCTAGCGAAACGTCCGTGGGCCACAGCAAGCGCGCGCGTTTCAGACCACTTCTGTTGCTGGAACTCCGTCGGCATGTGTCGCCACATCGCGGCCGCGAGCGGAGTGTATATCGGACTTCCTGAGAAATAAGAGGAACGAACACAGGAGCCTGCAGTGCCTGCCCTGGTAGGTGTTCTGTGGGCGGGCCCGCAGTGGTGTAGGTGGGTGGTAGTGGTTACAATGAAGAGGAAAAAGGCACCTAATTTCTGTCTGCCTTCAGGCGACACGGCGCAGTGCCTTATAGGGGTGGGGGGAAGGAGGGATAAAAAGAATAGAAGGAAAGTAGAAGCAGAAGAAGACAGCCAACGAGAGGAAAAAGAAGGAGATAGGAAAGTGGGGATCCGGTCGAAGCAGTCCAAGGGCGGGGTGCCACAATGCGAGAGCTACACGGCATCAGGAGACCGCGGAGGGCGAACCAGTCGGCGGGAGCTACGCTGAAGTCGGAGATCGCGAGGGCACAACCGTCCAGCTTGAAATCCTGCGAGCGAATCCGGTGTAGGTGAGTGCCGTGTGTGCGGTGCCTGCGTGCGTGTCGAGATAGAGGAGTGAGGGGGGAGGGGCGTTCGTCGTCGACTGCTCAGTGTATATGACTGTGGCCGCCGGCGCCGCGCGTGATAGATGATGGGCCGACCAAAAAAGCGTCACCGACGACATGGCGCTGCCCAGAGCAAACTGCCGCTGTCGCGGTGTGCGGGCTCGGACGTGTGTGCGACTGCCACTACGCCTTCGCACGCCACGCTACATACGTGGTGCGCGTTGCAAGATAGCGATGGCGCGCGTAGCCCCGGCTCGAACTAACGGCGCCTCCGAGATTAATAACACCAAGTATACCGCCGAGATGGGGGCCAGGCCCGACAAAAAGCGCAGCCGCCCCCGGAGGGCACGGGTAGTTTAAAAAAAAAAAAATGATAGGCGCGGAGG
Organism: Rhipicephalus microplus; assembly: GCF_043290135.1. Classification (NCBI taxonomy): domain Eukaryota; kingdom Metazoa; phylum Arthropoda; class Arachnida; order Ixodida; family Ixodidae; genus Rhipicephalus; species Rhipicephalus microplus. The sequence goes on from NC_134700.1 coordinate 202,659,047, forward strand.
AAACGCAGGGCCGGACGTCGTCTGCTCCCGGCTGAGATACGCAGACGATACCAAAAGCAGCAGCGTTGATCTGCGCCGCTGACCTACGCCTCTGTATGCTAGCGTCCATTAGAGGAGAGTTTTCTTCTCCTATCCCCCGAGCGTAGAGATTTTCTCCACCTTAAAGCGGCCCCCGAAATGGGGCCATAAATATGGCTCCGAATAGCTCACCGGCGGCAGCAGTTGGGCGTGAAGATGAGGGGAGAAGTACAAGAGCTTAGCGCGGCGCCTCGGCGAAAGGCGGCAGCTAAGCGATCACGGCAACATATAGAGTGATAACTGCGGCGCTAACCCGCGCGAGCTTTTGCTCTATTACAACGAGCCAACATCGGAAGCGGCTTCCACCGGCAACGGCGAGAGTCTTTTGCAAGACGCCGAGAAAGAGAAAAAGGGTAATTTTTCGCTTACGAAAAGAAACAAGAAAGATTACCAATAAAAGAGCGCAATCCTTCCGGGGCATTGTTCTGCGGTGACAAAGCGCCTGTCGCAGCACCGGCACTGGCTTGCTTATACGCCGGCGGGTGCGAAGAACATCGCCGAAGAAACTTTGGGCGTGATTGATCGCCAGTTCGCAAAGGCCTGTTCGCCTCGCTAACGAATGTGCCGTGAATCAGTGGATTTACCTGATTTGGGCATTGTGCTCTGTGCGGAGATGGCAGACTTTGAAAAATAGATCGCTCGCTTCTCCTCGGAAACTCGGAACGTGGCTCCGTCTTTTTTTTTTTTTTTCATAAGTTTCCTTTTCACTTTAGCGTTTGTTTGCACGTCACATAAGGATAAAATGTGGACGGCAGAGATATGGCATATACGCATATGCAATAGCCGTTTCGGGTCATCAACATACTAAAAGCCACCGGATGCAGAAAACGCAAAGCAAATAACTATACTTAATCGCTTTTTTATATACGATTATTATATGCGTGACAAAACAGTCGTAGCTTCAAAACATCAATATACAAGGATAAATGGCTTAGGACGAGTCACTAGAGCGTAGTGCATGTAAATTACTTTGCATAACCACGTAGTGAGGTTGCTCAAGTGCACATCCTATAATTTCGTTATTTTGCTTGTCGCAAGGTAAATATGTTCCTCATGGGCCACTCGAGTGTCAGGAAACACTGATAACTTCGCAGTTTTGAAAAGTGGAACTTTTTGTAAGTTTCGTCACTAGAATGTATGGAAACCACTCCTCCGCACCTTTGAGAAAATTAGGCTAGTGCGCGCATGTGACACCATCTTGCCATTTTAGGGGCGAAGCTCCTTATAGCAACATTCGTTCATCCCTCGTAGCCGTTGTAGTGTGTAAGGAGTATAACATTTTGACCTCCAAGGTGGTGCCGGTGAGAGATTTCTTCTGTGCGTTGTTGATAAATAAAAAAATAGTGCTCAATGTACATGCCAATGGCTGCTAATGGGGAATAAGAAACAGGAGCATTCGGCTTTTAGTTAACGCGCACGCTGCGATCCCCATTAGCAGCCATTGGCATGTACATTGATCACTATCTGACAAGAAAGGGTTGTTACGCTATACTCGCTGGGTGTAACCTCCTTAGTTTTAGAAAGGTTTAGCGAGCGTTGAGCCGCAGTGCCATAAATACAATGAACTATTATATACCATGAATGAACTCGAGGTGACTATAGGTGAGAAGTAGATACGAAGCAGAAGCCGTAAGAAAATGTGCGTGTGCCACCTCTCGTTTAGTCCTTGGAATGTCCGCTGGACGGCGGTGCTTCTATATGAGGAATATATGATGAAAAGATGCGAGATAGTGGTACTTGGAGTGTTGTATAGATGGACGAACGGACACACAGACAGATGCATGGATGGACGCATGAACGGACGCAGGGGCGGATGCATGGACGAACGCAGGGACGGACGCATGAACAGACGCACGCACGGACGGGCGGATGGACGCATGGAGGGTCACACAGACGGACGCATGGACGGACGGAGGCAAGAACGAATGAACGGACGATTGCTTCGCCCCACTCTACATCTTTCACTCCGTGGATATGCTGCCATTTTTTTTTGTTTTTTTGACACGGCAGAGGCGTCCAGGTCGATCTCAACTCTTCAGCGATGACGCCGGTCTTCAAAAGATACACAAGATAGACTATATTAATTTCATTGCTATGCCTGTAATTCACTCACTCACTCACTCACTCACTCACTCACTCACTCACTCACTCACTCACTCACTCACTCACTCACTCACTCACTCACTCACTCACTCAATCCCATGTGGACCGCGCATCTCCCTGGATGCTGGTTTATTCGCGCAAGCTGCACAACCACACCCAAAGTGTGTTCTCACTGACCATTTCTTCGTTTTCTGTATGTTGTTCTTTCTCCTCCATTTCATCCACCATACATTCCTCCTTTCCGCACCCATACGTGTGGGATGGTCAACCGAACAAAAGCTCGGTTAACCTTCTTGCCTTTCGTCCCTCTCTCTCTCCAACATTAAATCACATAACGGCAGCCACTCGAGCGATATTAACGACTCCTGGTAAGACTCGACAGTTCATTTAGTGACGCGCGTGTCTCAGCTACAAGTGCGCCAAAACCGGAAGAACGTAAACGTGGCCTCTCCTGGCAAAGCTCTGTATAGTACTTGTATATATACACCATACACAACTGCAGCGGCAAAGGCTGAGGCGGTCAGTCGCCGTGAGCGCTCGGGTCTCAGTGGTCGCGAGACCATGACGCTTCATTTGGCGAGCTCGTCGAGGCCGGGAAACCTTCCGCTCCATTCGGCACGTGAACGAGGCCTCGGGAGTCATTCGTGACGTACGGTCGGGTTTGCCCGCACACTGCTCGCCTCCGGGGTCGCACGCAACTCACATATGCAGCTCTTTCAGTTTTCGGTGTGTTTCGACACTGCTTATCTGATTACTTTCCTTTACTTTTATTTCACGATCGATGCTCGTTTTGACCCAACGAGTGATTAATTTCAGAAGTCGATTCCCATGGTCGCCATTGATTAACGAAGCGACCCGGCGGTAACAGAGAAAAATGACCGATAAATGAACGTATATGTTTATATATATGTACGCAATCGAAAAAGTTATGCTATATAATTCGTGCACCCAGTGATATGTCTACACACGCCGTGTCTCAATTCGTGCGATCACCTTTGAAATGAGCCACCGGAGATACATTTTCATGACCCGAGATTTCCGTTTCTGGCAATGCTGTTTCAGTTCTTGACAAATTAGCTTCCTTGATCGCAAATGAACACTGCTAGCTGCCTAATATGAACGCACATAAAGAGCTTCACTTTTTGTTTTGCTGAGCTTGTATAGATATGAACAAACGCGTGCACGTGTATGTACGTATACGCCCTGCTTCTTCTTTTATTATTATTCTTCCTGGCATTAGATAAGTCGTAAAACAAGCTTCACCACATCTTCGCATACATGTCACAAAACTCGATCATTAAAAAAAAAAATGTAGCTCTCCCTTATTCACGTGTATAACACAAATATATGTTTCAATGCGCATGCATGGTGGCTCCCGTTCCGGGTTCCCCCTCACTCCGTCTTGACACTGTGCTACCGCGTTGGATTTGGAACCTTGTGGTGGCGCCGTGTTCCATATAGTGGATCGATGCACAGCAGCTGCGCCTCGAGTCTGAAGCATAAAAATGAAATTAGGAAGATAAAAAAAGAGACCAAAGAAGGCAGTGCACGTAGCCGGCGTGTGCTCAATATAGCGCACGAGCGTGAAGGTCGATTCGCCTCGAACAGCGTTTTCGGAGGATGGAGGCCTAAAAGAACGAACGAACGAACGAACGGCCTGTCTGTCTGTCTGTCTGTCTGTCTGTCTGTCTGTCTGTCTGTCTGTCTGTCTGTCTGTCTGTCTGTCTGTCTGTCTGTCTGTCTGTCTGTCTGTCTGTCTGTCTATCTATCTATCTATCTATCTATCTATCTATCTATCTATCTATCTATCTATCTATCTATCTATCTATCTATCTATCTATCTATCTATCTATCTATCTATCTATCTATCTATCTATCTATCTATCTATCTATCTATCTATCTATCTATCTATCTATCTATCTATCTATCTATCTATCTATCTATCTATCTATCTATCTATCTATCTATCTATCTATCTATCTATCTATCTATCTATCTATCTATCTATCTATCTATCTATCTATGCATCTATCTATTTATGCATCTATCTATTTATGCATCTATCTATTTATGCATCTATCTATTTATGCATCTATCTATTTATGCATCTATCTATCTATCTATCTATCTATCTATCTATCTATCTATCTATCTATCTATCTATCTATCTATCTATCTATCTATCTATCTATCTATCTATCTATCTATCTATCTATCTATCTATCTATCTATCTATCTATCTATCTATCTATCTATCTATCTATCTATCTATCTATCTTTTTTTTTTTACGTTTGAATTTGGCACCGAAATTCGGCAAGTGAACGTCATTTTGCATTCACGAATTTCAGTCTTTGCATATTTTGGCCTCGGTGGTTCCAATAAGTTTTTTTTGTTTATGCTTAGCTTGCCAACTTAAAACTTGTGCCCTTTAGAACACGATGTAAGTGATATTTGGCGACAAACGATTGCGCCGTCTAAATCGAAGAGGACGCCGTAAAAATCTACGACGTGAAGCAAACTTCATGCTGGAAATTCATAGCCCTGGGTCACCACTTGTGTTTTCTTATTGAGCGTTCACCTTCTCGACGGCAAAGCATCTTCTCGCAGGAAAAAGTATTAATTTCAGTATTGCGAAATGCTGGTTTAATAATTAGAGAAATATTGCTTTCTGCTTCAGTGCAGATCCCTTTGAAGTAGAAGCGTGCTTTAGTTTGTTCTAGCGCTGCGTTCTGTCCTAGGGTAGTAAGTATACCCGTATTCTATACGTTGATTGGTATGAGTGGTTGAACGTCTCAAAACCACCATATGATTATGAGAGACGCCGTAGTGGAGGGCTCCGGAGGTTTCGACCACCTGGCGTTCTTTAGCGGCCACCCAAATCTGAGCAAACGGGTCTACATTTGCGCCTCCATCAGAAATGTAGCCGCCACAGCCGGGATTCGATCCCGCGACCTGCGGATCAGCAGCCGAGTAACTTAGCCACTAGACCACTACGGTGGGGCCGTATTGTATACGTTAACGACAACGATGTTTCCCCAAAGCCGCATAATATATCTATCTCACGCGTTCCCTGTGTAACCCTAGTTGGTGGGGTGCCCTTATCCGAATGACTGTACATAATAAATGGGCAAAAAAAAAAAAAAAACCTTGGTGATACCCTCAGTACAGGCGCGACCACTCGTTTCCTCCATTCCGGCATATTATATCTATATATCTTCGCAATATCGCAAGCGCGACGTGTAATAGGGCACGCATTTTGATGGCTCCAATATGGGCGGGATTCAGCTATTATCGGCGCTACAGGGGCACCACGGGCGGCATATCCAAACGATGTTCGTTCACACAGATCAGCAGTGTTCTAGGCGTGGCTCCGTGAGCCCGCCTGCGTACGTATGAGGATAAATTAAATATTCAAAAGGGAGGCCACCCGCGCGCCATTTTTTATGACCCATCACAGAACGCACGTTTTTTCGAAAAAAAAAAAAGTGGCGCTGAAAAATGAGGTCACGGGATCGTTTTTAGCCGGCCGAGATCAGGTTGCGAAAGGAGCCCTACGCATGGAATAATTTCTCCCCCTTTTCTTTTTTGTTTAATGAAATCCTTTAAAGCTTTGACCACATCTTATTACTTTTTTCGAGTTTCGATACCGTGACCTCCATGTCGATGCGTATCATTCCTCACACGGATATGCAAGCAGGGTATTAGAAGGAGATTTACCGCCATCGCATATGTACCTATGTAGGCATATGCAGTATGTCACGCATCATTGGGGATGTCGAAAAATGTTCATCGCGTAGCGCACGTCTCGGAAGATTTAAGTGTATACATCAGGCTCACGGAAGTCCATGGACTTGTGAGCATTGAACGAGAGTACAAGGAGAAAGCGAGAGATGGCTTTAGATTAGGTGGAAACACAATAAATCAGCCTTTTTTCCTATATGAGATAGATAGAAAACGCAATGGTTCATATGTGTATCTAGCACTTGCTTGAGCGAAAGAAAGAAAGAAGGCAAGAAAGAACTTACTATAAAAGAAGGTGTAGAGGTCAGCCGAAAGTTTGTGCGCTGTAGCTATTGCTACTCTGCAGAGGAGAAAAGAAGCAAAAAGTGATGGAGATAATGAAAGGGACAGGAGCAGCTGGGTGGGGCGTATGTAGAATAACCACGTGAAACAGTGCTTCATTAAATTCTATATAGAAGACAGTGTGCGCCTATGTACGACAATATGCTAAGAGAAGTAACAGCCGGGCGTGATCTCCTATTATATTGCATATTACTAGCAACGTGCTTTCCGCGTTCAACACGGCGCAGTGTCGAAGCGACCACCGTAATGTGGGACAATATTGGATTTCTTGCTGCAAGCGTTGGCTGATATTATGCCGGATGTAGTGCTACATGATTTTACAGTACGGAAGCGTGGAGAAGTGCCGACATCGCTAAGTGACATCTGCTGCAAAGCATGGTGATTGTACAGTTTCAAGATATGGAATTTTGACCGAACCACCAAGTCACATGCTCCTTTGAACTATTAGACCACACTACCATACTTCAATTAGAATTTTATTCTTTTCAAATAGTGGCAGTACAGTGAGAAAGAAAGTATCCCGCACAAGCAAAAGGTGACCGAAGTGCTTTGGTTTGGACAAGTTCGTAAGACATCTGCGCAGTTGAACAACAAGATAGACGAGGTCACAAGAAAACGCGCAGCACAGACTTCAGGACCAATGTCGATGAGCACTGGTCCTGTGTGTCTGTTGCACTGTTCAGCTCCGCAGAAAGTCTCTCGCCTCTCCTTGTGGGTCGAGCGCCCTCGATTGGTGCCTCGCTTCATACGCCCTCATGACTCAGCCACTTCGCGAAGAAGCGACATACTTCCAAGAACGCGTCGCCCGCCCGCAGTTGCTTCCGCCACATTCTTTCGCCGTCACGTGGGACGCATTATTTTGTATTAAAGACGCATTCACCGCTGCAAGCGGAACGCGGCTTTGTATACACCGTCTTCCCTCACCTTGAGGCGCGAGAAGGGTCTCCCGTCAACGAGCCGAAATTACCGACCGCGAAACTGGCCCTCGCCTTCATCGATGCCGCGCGCATCGTTTTCCGCGCCGCGTCCCGAAACGTCACCGACCTTGGTGGTTCCACGGCCTCGTCGGTCGTAGAGATGTGCCTGCACGATGTCCCCGCTGGCGTACCCGTGGACACGCGTGTAAGGTCGCTGCAAGAGCTGCCTGTCGGAACGGGCGAGCTGCCCTCTAGAGCCAAAGCAGAGAGGGGCATGAGGAATAAGAATTTAGTTCGCACGCACGCACGCACGCACGCACGCACACACACACACACACACACACACACACACACACACACACACACACACACACACACACACACACACACACACACACACACACACACACACACACACACACACACACACACACACACACGCACACACACACATTTTGCAGAGTCTCGGCAGTCCCTCTTGGATACACAGTTGGTTCTAAAAAGTTGCGCTGGACAGCGCTCGAGGTTAAAGGATAAAGGAGCCCACACCCGTTGATGTCGATAAGCCATGGTGGTCCACTATTTCCAGCCCGTGTAGTTATCGCTGTCATGGTGAAAAAGAAAGCAAGGAATTATGTCATTGTTCTGCGCGTCTACACGCAACGTTAGCAAAGACTTCACACCACCCATTTGGACTACGCGAGTTCTGTAGCGCTCGATGAAGTGTGTTCTTCGGCAAGGTGTTCAGGGGACGTTGAGACATGGACAGGCAATGTGTTTATGCAACGCAGATATACGGGTGACAGGGGACTGCTCAATCGGGGAGGTTCTGTTGGTTGTTGCGCGAAGGAAATCAGGAGGCGTGTTTCACGCGCAAACAACAATTTTAACCCTGCTACGTCGTCGCACATCCATGTATAGATAGGCAAGGCACTGCAGTTTGCCCAGGGGCCTGCTGCAGCAGATTACCGTATAATACCTAATAGGGCACCACTGAAACAGTCTGTTTCTCGAAATGCTAGATGATGGTCACACGTCAGATGCTAGAGATTAGAAAGAAGAATAAATGCGTTTCTTGCTAAAATAGATCACGAAGACTGGCCTCGATGGTGTACGAACTCCGAGACATTCTTCAAGATGTTCTAGCCTTTGTAGTATTCTAAGCAGGAGCCACGGGCCACTCACTTTCTGCGGCTGCCACGCGTGCATGCGTACTTATACAACGAATTGTCGCACGTATTGAAGGAGCAATTAGTGGAACATGACCAAAGTACCAAGTGATAATATCGTTTAAAGCCCGAGCGACGAACTCGAAGCGTATCAGTGCATTCCATGTAAATGGATGTTGCTTAAAATTGCGCATCGCTTGTATAGCGTCCGTAGCCAATATAGCACCATACATCCTTATGAAGAAGTCCGTATCGGTGGATCAGTGGCTAGGCTGCTGACCTGAAAGTCAAGGGTTCGAGTCCAGCCGCGGCGGTCGCACTTCGGTGGAGGCGGAATGGTAGAAACCCGTGTAAAGAACACCAGATGATCAAAATTTATGGAGGAGGAGGAGGAGGAATGAACGTATTTTATTTAAGCGCTAAACTGAGGTTTCTGTGGGTGGAGCCCTTATCCCAGGGCCCCACTAGCCCGGGCGGCTCGCTTGCCCTGGTCCAAGGTTGCCCGCTGGCTTCTCAGGTCCATTCCGGGGGCAGTCGAACCTCCCACGGCCTTTCAAATTCATTTCTTGTGATGAGGGGTGAGTTGCCCCGGCGAAGAGAAAGGAAGCGTGCCAAAAGTGTTCACGCTCGACAACTAGTGGGCACGGCGCGACGAGATACTTGCCCCGAGCCAGAGGAGCTTTGCCCCTAAAGAAAAGTGCACTTGGCAGTCGGCGGCCGTCCTCGTGTCACCTGCCTTCATCCTGTCTTTGCACTGTTTGTTCAAGTTTTAACTAATGTACCAACTAACCCACCTGTCACCGCTTTTCCAAAAATGGAAAGAGAGAGAGAAAGGTATAAACCATAAAATATTCACGCAACTGCATACATAGTCCAACAGTAATGCGTACGTGCGAATACGATGCACACAGCCTAAGTCCCGTCAGCGCCCGTCAGGAATGCAAGGACAACGCCTTCTCCGCTCGAAAGAATCCGTCACCACCTGGTCATGCGGCTCGTGGCATCGGGCCATATTGCGCGCGACGCCGGGCATTTTCCTCGTCTACACAGCAGCCGGTGTTTGGATACAAGTGCTCATTCGCCCGAGTACCTTTCGCTCGCGGCGCGGTGATGTAGTACGTGTCCCACTAATCGCCTCGTGCGCGGCTTCCGATGGCGCTTTTCGGCCTTGCCAGTTTAGATCGTCGACCGAGCCACTCTCTTTAAAGTTGGATGACGGTTGGTGCGGGGCACAATCTTCGCATTCTACTGCAGCGGAAGTGGCTCTCCTTCATTGTCTCCGATAGTTGTTCGCTGCAGCGCGCTCGGGAAAGTGCAGTGGAGTGTGAAGGCGTGCGCAGGGCACTGCGATTGTCTTGCATACTTTATAAAGCTGGGTAGTCGGCGTTAATGGTTCTATATTACACTGCGTGGATGCAATTGATAGTAGTACCTCCTTGCGCGTATGAGACACACGGTTATGGTACAAGAAAAACGTCGATTGTAAACGCGTTTTCATTCATTCAGTACAGAAAAAAACGTCTATTGCGAATGCGTTGTCATTCATTCATTCCTTCATTCATTCATTCATTCATTCATTCATTCATTCATTCATTTTTTTAGCAGCGAAGCTCCTTAGGCTCACACGATGTCCGTTGTCGCCATCATCGTGAGTCCCCGTCTTTAGTCCCTCCATACCGTACATAGAGCGTTCATATACAGCGCGCACAAACCGTACTATATACGTCTATCTTTTCATGCGGCCGACCGTGCATATGTTCGTACATGCGTTTGTCCTACTGTCCGTCCGTTCGTTCATGTTCATCCGCCTGTATATATATCTATCTGTCCGTCCGTCCGTTCATCCGGGCATCCGTCCGTGCGCCTGTCGTACTGGGGGAAGTGGTGAAAAGAAAAGAAAAGTGAGCCCCTGTCACAGAACGAGCGCTCAAAAAGAGCGCTCAAAAAGGGCGCGCCGCCAAATTCTTGCGATAACGCGCGGGAGAGACGCCGCGAGGTAAACGGGAAAAAAAAGAGAAAACAAGCATCCAAGGACTCCACGGGCGTGCGACCCTCCCCTCTCGGAAGCGTAGGTTCGCCGACGAACCTCCTCACCCCACAACGGCAGCCGAGCAAGCACTCGAATGTTCTAGATGGAAAGGGGCGGGGTGATGCCGGGTTGAGTCATCCGTCGCGGACGGCATTCGAACCGTCTCGCCCTCTCCCCAGCCTTCGCTGCGTATCGCGCCGACGAAATGACGAGAACTTTCTGGAATCTCGCGCGGAAGGTATTTAATCGAGCAGCCGAGGTGAGAGATCAGGACAAGACGGAAGTTAGCGCCAGAGCGCATAGGGATTCCGCCGTGTAGTCGGCGAAGGTTTTGTCCGTAGGGACAAAGCAGGAGAAGAAGAGGATTTCCACCTGAGAGGTGAAGGCTCGAGCTACAGGCAAGAGTGTGTGTCTACCGCTATCGAGCGAAGACGCGTGGCAACAGCTGCGTGTGTGAAGCCGACGTGTTTCCGGCGAAGAAGTTTGAAGCTTGGAGAGTGGCCAATTGAAGACGCGAGGTTTCCTGGAAGAGAAACTTAGGCGAGGTTTCCTGGAAGAGAAAATTCGGCGAGGTTTCCTGGAAGATAAACTTCGGGGACAGCGGAACGACAACAACGCTGGACTTTGAGTGAGTGATTCTCAGAAGAGTATCATCCAGACTTTTGTTCCAAGAACTTTGGACTGAATAGGTTTCCTATCCCTTTAGTCTTTATGTGTCTTGGTTGTTCAATGCATGCGACTGCATTGTAGTGCGTACTGTTGTCTGTGTCCGTTGTTTCGAGTGAGGCTGATTGTACTGTGTAGTACGTTGTTTGATTGGTGACATATTGTATTCAACGATTGCTGAGTGTGCATATTAGTGTATCGTTTTTATCTGCCATTATTGAGAATATAATTTTGTTTTGTTTATCAACTCTCGGCTCTGACTTGTTCTTTGGGCCACAGCCGCCGTCCACTGGCGCGCCAAAAAGGACCACTTCTAAATTGTTCACGCTTTCGTGGTGCGGTTCGGGGGGCCGATACTTCGGCCCTTGGAATTAGCCCGGTGATTGCCTCCCGAATTAACGGGACCTGTGATCGCCCCGTAACTGTCTGTCAGGGGGAGGACACCTCAACAGTAGCTCGCGAGGGGTGTAGAGGAGGAATTAAAAGGATAGGATGAAAGGTAAAGAGATAGAGAGAGAGAGGAAGGAGAGAGTGAGGCACAGGGACAGCGAACGACGGAAGTAAGAAGAAGACAGGAAAGATGGACGCGGTTGCAGGAGTCCGAGGACGGGGCACCACTGGCGAAAGCTCTTGTCGGCGTCAGGAGATGGCGTAGAACAAGTCCAGTAGGCCAGATCTACGCTGTCGTCGAAGATTGGCGTCAGGAGATGGCGTAGGGCCAGCCCAGTCGGCCTAAGTTACGCTGACGTCGGAGATTGTCCGTTCGTCCGTTAATCCGCCTGTCCACGTATCAGTCCGTCCGTCCTCGCATCTATCGGTCAATTCGTTCGTCCGTAGAAGTGTGGCAGCTTGGGCTAGTTGGTATGGCATGACGATAGTTATAGCGCGAGAACAAAACGAGCCTCGTGTCTTTCGTGTCCTTCTTGTCTCTGTGTCGTCGTTTTGTTCTCGCGCTATAACTATCGTCGTTCGTCCGCGCATACCTCCATGCATCCATCCGTCCGCCTGTCGATGCATGGGCCCGTAAGTCCTTTATACTAGTCGGCGACTTCAATGTTGACGTTATGGACCCCCAGACCTAGCTTTGCTGCATTATCAGCATTCACTTCGTGGATCGGCTGCCGATTTTCGAAAGGGCCCGTGAAAACCCTAGACTCTGCAGTGTGCACTTTTGGCACACGAAGAAAAGAAGAAAATAAGAAAAACAAAGCAGAAAACTGGAAGAAATAGCAGCACATCAGTGCAGCAGGAATGAAAAGAATAAATTAACCAAGAACAGAGACAAAAGAGTGAGAAAATAAGAGAGCTAAGGACGTCGACAGCATAACGTGAGGCGTGTTTTTAATGTCGCAAAAGTTGATATACATTTGATACTAGTTCGGATTACTATTTCGCACTACTTTAGTCGACTGGCTATTCAATAATAACGCTCAACTCGCGTGGCGGCCGTAGCATAGTGGTAGACCGATATTATTAGCGGCACTTTCGACGTGGCGGATCACACTGGCTGAGTGGGGTCAGACCCACTTAACCACTTAAATATGAAATAGGAGGATGCTGGGACCAGATCATGAAGCACGAGGGGAGAGCGGCGTCGGAGGAGGTTGGTTTGTGGGCGCCAGGCCCGCGCTAGTGAATTTTCGTTTTTAGTGGCGAAACACTTTATGGATTACAGGCTTGTCCGTTTTCCGGCACAGTTCATGCAAGGTACCCACTATACGCCCACCGTAACTTTTCAGGTACCCACTACACAAGGCATTGTGTGCTGTGGCTCATGACGATGAAGGATAAGCGCGTTCCAGACCACGCGTTCTTTCTCTGCCATAGACGGCAACGAACATGAACGTGCTCTCACTCGTGAAAGGTGACGCCGACGCTGAAAACAAGCTAGACCGGAGTCGAGAGTTAGCGGCGGATCGAATCCCGGTTGTGGCGGCTGCATTTTCGATGGAGGAGGAAATGTTGTAGGTCCGTGTACTCAGATTTGGGTGCACGTTAAAGAACCCCAGGTGGTCGAAATTTCCGGAGCCCTCCACTACGGCGTCTCTCATAATCATATGATGGTTTTGGGACGTTAAACCCCACATATCAATCAAATCAATTATGTGGCATAAGTTGGCGATGTCTATCTTCTTGCCTGGTTTAGGGGATAAATACGGGCGTGGCGTGTTTTCACTCTTGTGATGTGTAGCCCGAGCGCCAGCACTCCTTAACGTACCGCGTGAGCACAGCCACCAATTTCACGTCGAGATTTCGCAGAGACTTGTTGCTACGCCGTCAGGACGAGGCGCCGACGTTGTCCGTGGTTTGAGCATTGCGGCGTAGATTTCCATCTCCGTAATATTCTTGTTCATTCGGGGGTTCCGTTTGCCGTGGTACCCCACAAACCGAGAGTTAGCGGCAAAGGGGCAACGCCGACAACAAGGTGCTACTCCGCAGACGAGAGCTCCGCACGCGGCAACTCAAGGTCTACGCAGACAGCAAGCTACACAGAGCTCGGGCAGCAGCGATCAGTCACTCCGCAGCTCTCGTTCATGAGCGTCAAGCGTATAACGCACGGCAACGGGCAGTACGGAATCGAAGTTCGAATGGCCAACTTCCAGATAGACGTCCAGAAAACGGTACAATGCCTTCCTGGAAACATGCCCGATGACGCAGCCATCGACGTGCACATAAAGCGAAGGCTGATAAGCAAGCCCTCGTACAAGTCCAGCTTATTCAAGAAACGAAATATTCACGCGGGGTTGAAGTACCTAGAAGACTCAGCCTTCTACAATTGCCTAAGTGTAAAGTAAACATGCATGGACCTCGTCTTTGCCAACTTCCTACTAGATCACATTGAAGAACCATTGGCTCTAGATTTCACGGACCAGAAAGCAGCAATATTGAAGGCAAACGGAATGCACAACTCAACACAACATACGAGTTATGATCAATAAAACATTGTATACACACTACACACGCTTTGCCACTAATTTACACGCGCCAATGGGTGAGAGATTTACTTCTATGGTGCTTCTACCGCTGTTCATGATTAACTTCATCGAGATGCGTAGAATTTCCCTCCATAAGCTGACTAAGAAAAAGGAAAATAAGCAAGAACGTGACGGGAATATCGAACCGAGCCCAAGCTGGTAGTGGCTTCAGAGAAGGTTGGCATATAGATGCTCTTTCCTCCCCCCCCCCCCCCCCCTCCTTCTGTGGTTGAAGCGCATTATGTTCATCTAGTATGAGTCGAGAGTTGTGCAAGCTTCCTGACGTCAAAATGACTTTGAAGAGAAAGAACCGGAAAGAGAAAGCGCGCTGCAGGCGAAGGTCCCACCAATGAGCGGTGGTTGAAATTGAGAGTCCATTACAAGGAGACACCGAGAAAATTTCCCTGGTTTAGAGAGGCAAATTATGTGCAGATTTCTCGTTTGGGTTAAAAGTCTGACGGTGGTGCACCGCAAGCATTGCGCGCCGGCACACAACTGTACGCAAGTGGTTTAACGTAGCGAAAAAGTCGCTAAGTTTAGCGTCTTTCTAGACGTGCTATCGACCGTTCTAGCTCTTTGGAGTCTAAGCGACTTTTTGGGGGACTTTCAATTTGAGGTAGACTGTTCTAAAACAGACACAGAAAATTGAGAAACTGCGAGAACAGTGGAATGCTCGAAACGAGCTTCGATAAATGAAGCCAAAGCATACAAGATCAACTTGCTTGCGGCGCTCCCTGTTTCACAGTTGCGTAGCCAGGTGGTAGCAGTGCAGTCCCACTTCATTCGGCACAACAAAACCTGATTTAAAAGATTCTTTAAATAATACTTATTTTTTCACGTGCTTTATGAAGCCAACAGTAAAGTCACAACAAAAAATAACATCATCGTCATCTTAATTATCATCATCATCATTTAGTGACTTTTCGCTAAAATTATCGACTTTTCAAAAACGCCCTGGGGACTTTGCAAAAAATAATAAAAATATCACCACTGGTCTACGCTGAACACTTTACTGGTGGAAAGAATAAAAGGGATGTGAACCCTTTCCTGCCACATTAATGAAATATTTTTGTGAACGCCCGCATTCACCCTAGTCATTTGTGTAAAACTGTGTACCGTCATCTCCCTGCAATTAATTTCTTTCCTTCCTCCATATGCCGTCTTAGTACGCTACAGTAGGAACTGGATAAGTTCAACGGCACTTCAGCCTCATTATTGCATTTTCTTATAACATATTTTTTATTTATTAATGCTTATGATGCGGACGTTTCATTTCCTCAAACTTGTGAGGTAGAACGTTGCCGCTCATATCCGTGTACCTATACAGATACCCCAGACAGCCTCTATCTTCATAGTGCGCCTATAAAAAAAAACCTATAGTGCGGAGTCGTGGATAATCCAGAATTTAAACACAAACCTGCAAGGCAGCAAGGTAATCGCACCGCATCGAAGGAATGACAAAGTTTTTATCGGGCCAGCTTTCGCCGCGGCGAAGACGCACAGACGCATTCAGCGTCGCACTCTTGCGTTGAATCTCGCCACGTCCGGGCTCTAACCTCGGCCGGGGCCGAACGTTTGAGCTGTCGTGATCGGACTTGGCGCCAGGCAGCACTGCCGCTCAACCTCCCCCAAGAAACGCTGCTGTCAGCAGCCCGGAATTTCAGAGATGCCACTCATCATTTTATGCGCGGGCGGCGTTATAGAACGATCGCCCGTCGACCGCTGCTGTTGGCCGAGAGGGATGCTCTCCGGCGGGGCAACAAAGCTGTGCGGAAAAGCCATCATATCGGGAATGGCTTCGCGCGCAGCGTCTGTTCGAAAGTGGGGAGACGGGGGATCGAACGGGAGAAGCGCGCTATCGGTATATGACGGCCCTGTCGGAGGAGATAGTGCGCTCGGAGGCGAGTCACGCGCCGCTGAACGCCGACGTCGACCACCCCATCTTCGCTTCCTTTAGCGCCGAAGTGGTGGTGGTAACTTATGGCTTCTATGCTGCGCGCCCTTCTCGCATATGCGAGCGAATATGAGAAACGGAAGGAAAAATCCAGAGGTGGGCCCTAATCCTTGTCTCAGGTGTCGCGTAGTGGCTCTCGCACGCTGGCCGCACCCTGGTGTATTTATTGCGTTAACATTGTGTTTCGTGGCGTTGCCGAAGCGGATCTCCGAGGCCACAAAGAATGAAGCGCGTGGTTGATATTTTTTTTTCCGCCAGGTACCACAATAATCACAACTGCTCGGGATCTTTTATTGTAGCTTATTCCCTGTTTTTCAGAGAACTCAGTCAACGAATTTTCATCAGTAATCCGGATACATTTATTTGGTCCTTAGAATAACTTATGTTATGTCCCAACCATAGCCACTGTCGTGCTCCGGCGTTAAATGCATCCAATACAACATGACACTTGAACTAGAGAGAGAGAGAGAAGTAAACGTTTATTTTGAAACTGCCCCGAGCAATTCCCGGTGTAACCCTGAAATGGGAGGGCTCCTTAGTCAAGGAACCCTCTGGCTTCTACTGCCCTCTTGGCCCTGGCGAAGAGTTGTTGGCCGTCCAGGTCAGAAAAAAAAATTATCTTTAGAAGACTTTATGAGTATCCGAAAACAAGTGTGCACGGTAAGACTATCTTCAGATTTAGAGTGAATGCATGATGACAGTGTTGCCGTTACAGCAGTGGACAGCCTACATAACTCTAAAATAGCCAACATAGGTCATGATTTAGCCAGAACTATAATTTAGGCAACAGCGACACATAATCAGCCACGTCATTCCGCATTAACTGTAACTGCTAGTATTTGAGTAAATGCGGTAGGTCAGGGCACCACCGCTTGCTTTAGCACACACCGTGAAAGGATATGCGCCAACATATATTATCGCGTATAATGAAAAAAAAAAGTAAGAGGTGAGCCAAGTTCGATACGCCATGTGAGGTTCGATCGCGTGAGGTGGATACCATGAAGCAACCCTAGCTGGTGACCTTCAGGGTATAAGATTTTCTCCCGGTCACATTAAAGCAGAACCACGGCCCCCCAGTAATGATATATAGTATATTCTATACACGTGTCATCAACGTGGAGTCCGAAGCTATCAGCTCTGACGACATACTTCGACCGTAGAAAAAAAAAAAATGTACCGTTGGTTATACACGGGCCGGGTGCGACGGGCGGTCAGTTTGACTAATGCTCACCGTTCCGACGTCGGTCGACCGAGATAGGCACCACCTTGGGGCACGAAGGCAGCTATTTCACGAAGTGCATGACAACTTGCGGTCTATATATACCGATTAACGAGATGGTTCTCGGGCCCAGGGTTCCGGTGGCTTTCGAAACTACCGTTCTAGCCAGCTAGTGGTATGGCGTGTGGCGTACTACGCATATATACTACACTGTACCGCACAGTGGCGCAACCACTGCGCCATATGCATGCAGGAAAGCGCCCAATCTCTGGCCGCTGTAATGGTGCACTTATAATTAAGCCTTATTATGCAAATACGGGCGTTGAATGTATGTCTGCAGGGACGGCGCAAGACTTGTTTTGAACCTCCCCTGGCAACAAGAACTGAGAGCTTTGCGTAACTTGGAGCGTAAAGCTATAGCGGGGTACGTTATAATGTGAAATGGCGACACAGAACGCTGGATCAGCGACTGTGGAGGTGGATTGCAAGACATAAGGAGGTCGCGGGTACGATTCTCAAACTGTGGCAGCCGCGAAAGCCCCTGTGCTGAGATTTACGTACACGCGAATTGATACCAGATTGCTAGGGCTACACACGAAATTCACAAACCACTTCCGCGGTCTTATAATCTCATTGGAACTTTGGTGTGCTGAAGAAAGAAATGAATTTAGCAAAATGTGAGTCTGACAGCACACAAAATTTGATAGGTATGAAGGTAGAAAGGCAGGATAAATTTGAAAGGATCGACAGCACAAGACAACTTCAACTATGTGTCAAATCGTCAAACAGGTCTGTATACTTTGCACTTTGTATTAATATTTTCTGTCATAATAAGAAGCAATTGATTGATTGATTGATTGATTGACACTGGTGCTAACATTCATCGATACGTTGGTCCAGAAATGTGTCTGTGCCATTAGAGGTTACTGAGGAGAAATCAACCTTATTTACTTGAATGGCGCGGTACTTCGGCGCGTACACAAAATTTTCAACCTTCATACATGCATGAACATGATGAGTGAGATGACGCTATTTCGTCGCAGTTTTTATGGTCAGGGCTCATGTACGCTTCAAAGGTAAGGCGACTGGTTAAGTAACTAATGAGAAATAATGTTTTCATGCTAATTTAAATAATATCGGGGATGTTAAGTCTCGAAACTTCGATATGATTGCGAGAGACGCCGTAGTGGAGGGCGCCGGAAATTTTGACCTTGTGGTGTTCTATCGGACCCGCCACCTTCGGGTCAGCAGCCTGTTCTACTGCTGGGGAAACGTGTCATAACTTTTTAAATTATTTTAATCTTACGAGTGATTCATTGGTTCAAATATACAGTACAAACCACCCACGAGGAAAGTGCTTCACCCATTGTTTTCGGCCCTCGATTATTAATGATATGACGCAAGGACATGAAGTCGTATTGAGGACTGATCGGCTGATCGGTCCTGGCTGATCGTGATGAGGACTTGAAGTCAAATTCCTCAAGTAAAAAGGTATAATACAGAAGTGCGGAAACGCAGGGAAGACCCAGATGAACGTCTGGTATGCGCTATCCTGCAGTCGGGGAATGATCAAAGGAGTAAAAAGAGAGACAGAAGAAAAGAGACAGACTGACATAATCACGCGTAGACGTGGACGAGCACATCAACACTGCCGGTGGTCGCACACACTTGTTGATTTCACGCACGGGAGTAACGACCTTATTGCCTATCGAGCATTGAAAACGAATGTCCGTGGTGCAAGAATAATGGCTGCCGAAAAAAGGTCTGTTGTTTCAGAAGCATCCGGTCACTGCCTGTCATTCAGAGCGAGTAAAGCTGCATATGACGTGTTTTGTTGTCTCTTTGGTACTAGGGATACAAGTTGGTATACATGTCAATCTTTCTTTCACGTTCAATTTTTCCGCCCCGCAGGAGGGCAGGATGTGTGTAATCGATATATTATTGCCACACTCCTTCGGCCGTGGGTCAGCAATCGCGCACCAAAAAAACCACACCACCGTGAAGGGCGGTAATTGGATTTATATGAGGAACACTCACCGATAAGTGTACGTATATTGTTCATAAATATCGTCTTTAGCAGATCCGGTTGCCTTTAACATGCGACCGGATCTGTACACGTCCCACTGTTCGATGACATAGCAACCACGGCTGATTTTTCGTCTATAACGTCTTATCATGCCCGGACGGAAGCATCGCGAACCACTCGCTAACAACGGTGGTACGCACTCAATGCCACAATTAAACCAGAGCTCCATGAACCTGCTCCACAGCAAAACGCGTCTGGCCCACCGGAGCGGATTTGCACGCCCGCCGGTGTCTACTTGCTGCACCGTTGGCCGCCCGCTGATCTCTGCAGGGGTGGCAGGAAGAAGTCATGCGCACTGTATATACGTACGTGCGTATTTGTTTGGTGCCGCCGCTGCGTTCAGCAGGGGCTCATCCTTCATGACTTCGTCCGTTGCCGCCGAGCAGCCATGGGAGCACGAGGAGGAATGATAAACCTAGACCGTGTAGCGGCGGGGCGCGCGCGGCTGAGCTGGCGGGGCGCCCGACATTTCGTCTCGAGCGGGGGTCGTTAACGGCCTCATTGTCCGATAAGCCCGTTACGGTTCTCACGACTGCGGAAGCAACCAGCCTCCCCCTCCCACCTATTGCCAATGCTTCTCCTAATGGAACCAATGCCATTGTCTCACGAGGGGGCTCCACTGCGGGCCGCTAGATTGGGGGCTACCGTATCACGCGCCCGAATCGCGCGCTGGGGGAGCGCGTGCGCGTTTCATCGGAGAGTCGAAATAGGCAGCGCGCGCGCTCGTGAGAGCCTCCACAGGTCGCGGGGTGTCGCCGACGCTGCTGCTCTTACTTGGCCGCTGCAGGTACACACTGTAGCGTCAAGCTGTGCTCTCGCGAAGGGTGATATATTGCGTCCTTTTAGCGTTCGTGGTGGTCACACCTCCTGCCTCGTTGACCTATAGGGCGGCCGAACGGCAGTTCTATTCTTATCGGTGCGTTGCGCGTAAAGTTGCGCAATGCGCATATTCGTGCGAGAAATTCGAATGCAAACACTTCTACGGGCCGCAGAAGAACTGTGTTGGAGTCAGTATGGACTTTCTCGGACAAACTAGTGTAGAGTATTAAGCGATACGGGCGTACGCTTCCTTTCTTTCTTTCTTTCTTTCTTTCTTTCTTTCTTTCTTTCTTTCTTTCTTTCTTTCTTTCTTTCTTTCTTTCTTTCTTTCTTTCTTTCTTTCTTTCTTTCTTTCTTTCTTTCTTTCTTTCTTTCACAGCAGCATGTGTCCTGGCTCTATACCTCGATTATGTCAAGCCATGTATACAGGAAGCTTATTCCTCTCGAGACACCGGTCGAGTCTGCCGTCGACAGCGACATCCTGGCGCAAGAGACAAAAAAAAAAAAAAGAAAGGGGGGGGATGGGAGGAGGCATGGTAGAGGCAGGTAAGCGTCGGCACCAGAAAAGCAACGTGGTTTGTTCGGCGGCGCAGCAAGCGTCGCCATGCTCCGCGGCGGGCGCCATCGCCGCGCCACTTGCATTATTCAGCGTGGCGTGTCAATAATTGAGGCGGTCCTATTCTGGCAGCGCGGAGGCTTCTTCCGGCGCACACACACGACAGTTTCCGTGCAGGGCGTTCCTATTCAATTAGTCGCGCGAGACGGCGGCGCACACCCGCGGCGATTACACGTACTACACACGAGCGCGGGGTTAAACGACAGGCCGCATAATTAAGCGCGCCCTCCACTTTGGGGACGTCTGCACCGACGACAATAGGTGGCGGCACACTTGGCTGCTGCTGCTGCTCGGCAAATGCGATATTTATGGACCACGGCGAACAGCGAGAGCTCGGCGGTCGCGTCGCTTGTCCGGAGATCTATAAGCGCTCCCAAGACGAAGTACGATTAAGTAAGCATGAATGGGCACTTGTTTGTTTTTTAAAGGTTTCGGCTACGTGGATTTCACATCGGCACACTTGCCCGTTGGCATTTCGTTAAATATCGCAATGCTTCCTTGTTTGTTTGTTGCTCGGTAGTTGCTGATTCAGGAGAACTTGGGTTTGGCCGACTAGTTGGTGCTTACAGTTCGACATATTGCCCCCCCCCCCCACATACACAGAGACACAAACGAACACCAGGCAGTACTGACAAAGCGACAATAGTAAAAATATGTCTTTCTAGAGCTTCTTTGTTACAATCTTTAAGTAAGTGCTACAAGCACTCTTGCAACACACACACACACACACACACACACACACACACACACACACACACACACACACACGACATGTGGACAAGAGTTCCCATCAAACGAAGCATTAAAAGCGTTCAGAGGCACCCGACTTGGGGTGAGAGAATGCGTTGAGGAGTAAACAGAGCAAAGTGGCACGCGAACCTGCTACTTTTTGTATTGCCTGTCATTAGGAAGCAGCTCCTAAAATACAGATGTCAAAGCGTGCCTTCATATGGGCAAACTGAGGCTTCAAAGCTGAAAGGGTGGGCGGGGAGGGGGGGGGGAGAGAACAACATTGCTGTCAACACTAAACTCTACGTTATAGTGCCGCTTGCAGTGTAGCCTTTTTTTTCCCCCACGCTGCTTTGTTGGGCCACTCTCCCGGTCGGAATAAGTGGCCGTGAGACAAAAACGACCCCCTCAAAGCGCGATATCGTGGCCCACCATTTCGGGCCCACAAAGTCTCTACAGGAGTGTGCTCGCATCCGTGCGTCGAAGAGACTGAAAAGGAGACGCAGGAGTAATTTAATGCATTCCTGAATGTAATGGCTGTCTGGTCCTGTGACCCAGATCAGCGCCAGTTTAAAGCTTTTCGGGAGCATTTCTGAGCAGAGCGACACACGCGTCCCACGGTTAGCGGGCACCACCGATTCGGCCTCGTCGCAAGCAGTTTATTGTACTTCCTTTTTTTATCTATTATACAGTTTATTTCGGATATTACAGAGATGCGTGTAGACGAACAAAAGCAAAATGCAGCGCCTATAGCTTCAAGCCGTTTATTGCACCTATTTATGTTTCAATTACATAGTAGACTCGGATATTATGACAATGTGTACATGCGGATAAAAGAAAAAAAATGAGCCTTTTTAAAGTGCTGTCATATTCTCGTTCTTGAGAGTCGCTAGTATTCGAACCCATTATTCCTTCCGTATATATGTAATGTTCATGGTAAATACGTCTGCTTCACTTGTTCTCCTTACATTACCTTGTTCGTAGGCGTACAAAACGACCTCTATACAATGTAAATGCCCCCCCCCCCTCCGCCTCCTGATATGCCTTAGAACTTCTATCGTGGTGAGAGAAACAAATGTTTTTTCCAGGCAGTGTTGTCGTTGGAGTCTTGCATACATATTAGCTTTAAAAAGAAAAGAACAACAACCTGCAGAGTTTCGATATTTTTTATGTGTTGCTTTTAAATTAATTTTTACGGTGAGGCATAACTTCCCGAACCTGCCAAATGGAAGATGAATGATGCCGTAGTTTGGTCACCTGAATAATTTTTTCCCAATATGGCGTTTTAGCACTAAATTGAAACAAGCCACAGCGATTTACACCTTACGCGCGATACTGCAAGGAGAGGTCATTAGAATAATAAAGCGACCTGATGACTACAGTGTAATTTCGTACTCTGCCCTCATCCAAATGCTAACCGCCACCGCCGGGCATCCAACCCACGATCACGCGCTGAGGAACACGATACCATAGTAATTTTTGCTTTTTTCGTTCACAGTCTCATCTACTCTATAGTGGGCACATATTATTGCCTGTTACTGGCAACGACTTCTGGGTCGCATTGAAATTTTGGCTATTTATTTTGTATTCGATATGTGAACCTACGAATACATCGACGAAGGACCTGGGAGAATCAAGGAAGCTGCCACTAGAGGAGGGGGTGGTTTATGCTGTTTGTGCGTGTGTGTGTGGGGGGGGGGGGTGCACGTCAGACAACGGAATCTTGCGTGTATATCCTACGTATGTATACGTGTCACCCAAAGCCCTCTAACAATTTAGGTGACCTTAATGTTTTTTAAGAGTCTTTAATGACGCCAGCCGCGGGCGTTCGGTTAACTTCCCTGGCTCATACTCCCATTGCGTAAGCGGCTACGAATCACGCATGCGTTGTTTATTTTTAGGTGGGGCTCATATTCGCATAACCCTGGCTCACACCCGCATATCAATGCAGTGTGGTTGTGATCGTTAATCGTGACGTAAATGACGAGCACGCCATGTTACTGACGTCACGGCCTATGACTCGTGCTAGTAGTATATACCGTCACGTGGTCGATGACGTTGAAGAAGACGACACTTGGGCCGAAACTCTTTACTGGGCTAAATCTTGCCCAAGAGACGAAAAGTGAAATAAAAAAAACAATACATGCTGAACAGAGCCTCGGTCATCGGGTAATCAGATCAGTGGTCGGCATGTACACATGTAGCATCGAAGGTTGCAGCGTTGACGTTGGTGGCCGTGATAGTGCCAGAATGCATGGTTCCTGCTGTGTGCTGCGGCTTAACAACAACAACAACAACAACAACAACAACAACAACAACAACAACAACAACAACAACAACAACAACAACAACAACAACAACAACAACAACAACAACAACAACAACAACAACAACAACAACAACAACAACAACATTCATAATAGCAATGATAATTATATCTGGGGTTTTATGTCCCACAAACAACGATATAATTACTAGGGGCTCCATAGCAGAGCGCCCTGGAAATTTTTACCATCTAGTGCTCTTCAGCGTGCACTGACCGCGCACAGCACACGGGCCTCTAGCATTTCATCTCCATCGAAAGGTGAGCGCCGCAGCCTGAATCGAACCCGCATCCTTCGGGTCAGCAGACAAGCACTGTAACCGCTACACCACCGCGGCGCACAATACGCGGTAATCGGGAAAGTTCCTAGACACTTCGAAGCGGCGTGTGCAAGACAGTGGTTGCCCATTGAACTCGTTGCTAACATAAATATAAAAAAACTAACTCTAGAGGCAATATGTTCGCACCCTATTGTACCAGTCCTGGTATTTTTTGTGGGTTCTTGCTTATTTTCGAACAGAACCATTCGGTGATGATGAGCATGAGGTACAGAGAACATTATGTCGCCAGATGATGGCGTTATGGAGGTCGTTCAGTCACACACACACACAAAAAAAAGGGAGATCCTATGTACAGTGGGAATTGATGATGTGCAAAGCACGAATGGGAGAAACTTTTTATTTCAATCATAAAAATTGTCGGATGGGGCTCTCAGTCCAGAGCTCGAACAACCGCTGCTGCGTCCAGCGCCCGCTGGCCACTCAGGCTTTTATCACGCAGCATGGCCTCGCAGTCTTGTAGGGTAGGAATAGGAGAGGAGTTGGCAGAGCGCCTGGCAGGCGAACGCTGACATTCCAGCGAATGAGAAATATTCATCATCATCATCATCATCATCATCATCATCATCATCATCATCACCACCACCATCATCATCATCATCATCATCATCATCATCATCATAATCATCATCATCATCAGCCTGACTACGTCCACTGCAAAACAAAGGCCTCTCCCATTGTTCCGCCAGTTGACCCGGTCCTGTGCTTGCTGCTGCCAATTTATACCCTCAAACTTCTTCATCTTATCTGCCCCCCTAACCTTCTGTCTCCCCCTAACCCGCTTGCCTTCTCTGGGAATCCAGTTAGTTACCCTTAATGACCAGCGGTTATCCTGTCTACGCGCTACATGCCCGGCCAATGTCCATTTCCTCTTCTTGATTTCAACTATGATATCCTTAACCACCGTTTGTTGCTTAAACCACTCTGCTCTCTTCTTGTGTCTTAAGGTTACACCTACCATTTTCCAGGCTTTCCATTGCTCGCTGCGTCGTCCTCAATTTAAGCTGAACCCTCTTTGTAAGTCTCCAGGTCTCTGCTCTGTAGCTAAGTACCGGCGAAATGCAGCTGTTATATACCTTCCTCTTGAGGGATTGTGGCAATCTACCTGTCATAATTTGAGAGTGCTTGCCAAATGTGCCGAGGCCATTCTTATTCTTCTAGTTACTTCAATCTCGTGGTTCGGCTCCGCGGTTATTACCTGCCCTAAGTAGACATAGTCTTTTACAACTTAAAGTGCACTATTACCTATCTCGAAGCGCTGATTTATTCTGAGGTTGTTGTACATTACTTTCGTTTTCTTAACATTAATTTTTAAGACCCACCTTTCTGCTCTCCTTGTCTAACTCCGTTATCATGAGTTGCAATACGTCCCCTGAGTTACTCAGCAATGCAATGTCATCGGCGAAGCGCAGGTTACTAAGGTACTCTCCATTAACTCTTATCCCTAACTGTTCCCATTCTAGGCTTTTGAAAACCTCATCTAGGCACGCGGTAAATAGCATTGGGGAGATTGTGTCCCCCTGCCTTACACCCTTCTTGATTGGTATTCTGTTGCTTTCTTTATGAAGCACTATGGTAACAGTTGATTCCCTGTAGATTTCTTCCACGATGTTTATATTTACTTCATCGACGCCCCGATTCTGCATTATCGGCATGACCGCTGATATTTCTACTGAATCAAACGCCTTCTCGTAATTTATGAAGGCTACGTATAGTGGTTGGTTATATTCTGAGCATTTCTCTATTACCTGATTGATAGTATGAATGTGATATGAATAGTATGAATGATATGAATGTGACTGTGAGAAATGTTAATGTCACTTTAAAATCAGCACAACGTTAAAGGAGGTAAATGATGCCGTGTCATGATTATGTTTGGGTGTGTCGTTTACCTTCGTCATCTATTCAAATCACGTGATACCAAATTTAGTATATGTGAAGCTAGCGAAACGCCCACGAGCACGCTGTGAGCGTGGTATGTTGTCATGTTCTTACATGACACGCGTGTCAGGATTACATTGTTTGCACCGGTCACATACCTCTGTCATCCATTGGCGTCACGTAATACCAAATTTGGCATATATAAAGCTATCGAAACGGCCACGAGCGCATCATGAGCGTGGCATGTAGTCATGTTGTTATATGACACGCATGTGATGATTTTCATGTTGGGGTCAGTTACTTGTGTTTGCCATGCAATCATGTCATACGTACCAGTTTTGCAGCATGCCATGTGATTGAAACCACCGCAAGAGCTGCAGGACCATGACATGTAAATCATGACATTCATGGTATACATATTGTGATTTTCATGTGGTGACTAGTCATATATGTTCTTCATAGAGTCATGTTATGCCATACCAAGTTTGCTATTGATACCATTATAGAAACAGCCAGGAGAGCTAAAAGCCGTAGGCGGCTAGATAGATAGATAGATAGATAGATAGATAGATAGATAGATAGATAGATAGATAGATAGATAGATAGATAGATAGACAGACAGACAGACAGACAGACAGACAGACAGACAGACAGACAGACAGACAGACAGACAGACAGACAGACAGACAGACAGACAGACAGATAGACAGACACGGTCAAACTCAGCGAAGTTCACTAAGAAATGCTTCGTATTTAAAAAAAACAGCAATTTCCTGACATGGTGGCTGGACATTCACGAGTTCGGTAAGGGTGACGGAGTAACAAATAAATCGCCTAAGAGCCTGATCACAATTCTGCCTGCTTTACATCACTCCACTGAAATGAAAGTTCAGAAGCCTCACGATCATTTTATTTTTTTATTTAAATTCAAGCTCACGCTTGTATACGATTGATTGTATACGGTGCCGACATAGCAGCGAGGGCCTTGAGCGCCCTGGATGTATCTATGCACTGCATTACACGTACTACGCGTGGGCCAAAGACAAAAAGGAAGAGGTAAGAAAGAAAAAAAGAAGGAAAAGAAAACGAATCGGTAACAATTCGCAGCGCACGCATTCTTCTACAAATCACGGCGTTCCGCGCGTTCCTGCACGAATGGATTGGCGCGTGTGCTGCTCGGGGCCTTTGCGCAAAAAAGGCGTGCGTTGTTTTCCGGCGAACTCGCCGAGCGATGGCGAAAGGCTGAGCGGCGCGAACGATAGGCGTGCCTGCGCGTGCAATGACTGCGCGCGGATGCGACTGGAACAAGTGCACCGAGGCCGGTTAACATTATGCGGCAGCTGTCCGTCGCCTTTTAAACTGCGCGGACCTTCATTGTCCCTCTTGCTTGCTTTGGCTATAGTGAACTCAGTTCACTATACTGTGGCTGCGTGAATGGCGATTTTTTTTTTTTGGTGGCCGATCCAATTCAAATCAAATAGTGTCCGAAGCTCATCGAATCGAAGAGTTGTTATGCAAAACAGAGCCGTTCATTTACAAATTGTTCAAAGTGGTGTTCACATCCCAATTTCAAAACTTGGACGACGCTTGAGCTCCGGCTTCGAGAATAGCATGCGATAGCGTAGTGAGAAACACCTTTCGCAATGCCTTCTCAATGGCTAACCTGCCTTCACTTCTCGGTGGACACCTCAACCGCATCGCGAGGAAAGGACGTTTGCCCGCGCAACGCGGGATGATTTAAACTGTTCTGAACGCCTACTGGGAGCACAGCAGTGAAGTGCCCACTACGACATAATTATTCCTTTCGGGAATCGGCATCCGTACCTGCACCCTTTGTTGACGATGTTGCTGATAATGACGCTTTCATGTCCTATCCACTCATCTTCTGCATTACTGTGAGCCTTACCTGGATTCACGTTTATACTCACGTCTACTCACTAATATCCTAAAGTCGTATAGTTCATACAGTCACCATTTCAATATTTATTGATCAGAGACGGGAATTATATACGGGGGGAAGGAGGGGTGCCTTACTCTCAGCACCTGCCAACACTTTCGGGAAGATTCTTGATAAATATATCTTATGTTGCTACCTCTTCATAGAAAAATCTCTTTGCTGGTTTGCAACCACTCGTAACTCGGTATTCGATGGCACTATATCAAAAGGCACCAAGAAATGGCGCCAATTACGTGAGATATTGGTGTCAAAGAGCATTGACCACATGATCGGAAAAGCTCGTCCTGTACTTGTGGACTCATGAGTCGACTGACTCGGATCATTCAGACTCAGATCGAGCGAGCCATGAGTCAGAATCTGAGCGAGTCTGGGTGAGTAATATTTTGGTGAACATGAGTCCGACTGAGTCCAGTGCCGGTAAATTTTCGGGACTGTGAGTGAGTCCTAAGCGCAAAACAAATCTCGTGCACGTGCTGTGTGATGTGCTATCTTTCTGTTCATTTCCTCTCCTTCTTCCAATATCCTTTTCCCACGTGTGGGGTAACAAACCGGTTACACTGGACTGGTTGAGCTCCCTACTTTGCCTTCTCTACCATTCTCTTCTCTCTTCGTGATTGAGTCTGAGTGAGAGAGAACTTTATTTGCGCATAACGTGAAGCACTGCAAATGGTCGAGCCCCTTATTCAAGGGATCCGCTGGCCCTTGCCATCTTCTCTGCCCATTGGGTCAGCCAAAGCTGATCACAGTAGGCCGAGCTGCACAGCAGTGCCTACCATTGTAACTCTGTGTTGTTCTTACTGTGGCGTTCTTCATTGTGAAGTGTACACTCCCACGTAATGTGAAACAGAGTTGGTGTGACCCCGCACCACGGACATATATGCTGTGGGGTAGAATACACGTAGCCTGTGTCAGTTCCCACCACCTTGTTTGCCTCGCCCTATGGAATGGCGTGAGTCTGAGTGAGCTCCACAATTTTTGCTGACCTATATGTGATTATGCCTGAGTGCTTTTGTAATAGACGGGCTTCCAAACCACATACACGTTGTGAAATTCACATTCACCACGCAGTACTGTTTTACATGTATCAGGGAGACTCTTTACACAACGGTAAATTAGTACAGTTATTATTTGTCTCGAAATAATATCGAGTACTATGGTTGCCGAAATCATAGAAGCCTTTTCGTTTTAAAGCATAAAATGTGAACGCGATGATACAATGGTTCCACATGCCTGCCTAACATTCGAGTGTGACAGAAGCTGTGCATCGGTATTAGTTTTAAGAATGGTAATATTGGTGAATTTTTAATCGAGTAGTCATCGAGAAGTGTACCGCTCAATAATTAATCATGATCGGTGACCACCTCTCATATAATCAGCTTAATATATTAAACATTTTGGAATAACTGATTTACATATATTGACAGTAGCGAGAGAGAGCGTGGCCAGGAATGAAATTCACCATCGGGGTGAGCTCCGTAACACATACCTTTTCAACCCTTTCACATTGCCTACGACCGAGAGTGTGATTGTGCATTGATTGATTAATTGATTGATTAAATGATATGCGGGGTTTAACACCCCAAAACCACCATATGACTATGAGAGACGCCGTAGTGGAGGGCTTCGGAAATTTTGACAAGTGCGATTGCGCAGAAGCAAATGTAATAATTTATTGTTTTACCAGAAGGATTACCGATTCTGTTTTCACCCATCATCTGCAGCTGAGGCGGAGATAAAGACAGTTTCATTGCACTGTCCTCGCATCCATTCTTCCTTCTTGCGGAAACTCTTGGGAAGACTAGAGCTCAAGACTACAGCGTGGATCGAGATTCTCCAGACAAGCTCCCAGAAGCTCCCATAGAACTTTCATCGAGAGCTTCAATAAAGTTACCTGCATGCAGAAGATGCTACCTTCAGTCATGTAGCATGACGCTACCATCAGTATGTATTGAAGAAGAACGGCTATTTGGGCTAGTTGGTTTGAATTCATGGTAATAAGGGCTGCAGCGCGAGCACGAAGGTGCTAGAAGAAACAGACGAAAGGCGAGGCAAAGAAAGCAAAGAGGACAACACGAGCGCTCGTGTTGTCCTCTTTGCTTTCTTTGCCTCGCCCGTGTTGTCCTCTTTGCTTTCTTTGCCTCGCCTTTCGTCTGTTTCTTCTAGCACCTTCGTGCTCACGCTGCAGCCCTTATTACCACCAGTATGTGAATACTGTAAGTAAACTTTTCTGTTTTCGGCTCTGGTTACTCTGCTCGAGTTATCCCTGAGACTTGGCTGGCTCTGGTCCTATGGGCAGACCCCCGACTACAGCAATAGATTGTATTCACTCCTTCCCTCTCCACTTCATCGAAGCAGCCCAACAAGGTTTCTCCCGGTTTCCGGAACTGAAGGCAGAGGAAAGTTTCTGAATGTTCACGTCATTTTATAATGTTTCCGGTAGCAGCGTAAATGGACCATTTTGTAGGAGAAAAGGGAACGGAGATTCAACCATCTTTTCTGCACGTTCGCGGGCGTGCTTTAATTTGTGCGTATACATGATTACGAATGCAAATTTGAAAAAAAAAATCACAGCATATCCACGCAGTGAATGATGAGAGAGGGGCGAAGTGTCAGCCAGCCCGTCCGTGCTTCCGTCCATCTGCGCGACCATCCGTGCGTCCATCTATGCGTCCATCCGTCTGTCCGTGCGTCCATGCACGAGTCCGTCCATCCATCTGTCCGTCTGTTCGTGCGTTCATCCGCCCGTACGTCCACGCGTCCGCCCATCCGTTCATCCGCCTGCTAGTTTGTCTGTCTTTCCGTCCGTGCGTCCGTCCATGCGTCCATCCAGAGAACACTCCAAATACCGCCATCACCCATCTCGCATCCCCTGTGGCACATACCCGCTCTAGAGCGGGCATGTGCAACCGATTTCTACCTATACTACAACTACATAAATCGGATAGTGTACAGAACCACGCCTTAAACCAACTCCGTTGATTTTTCGAGGTCAATGAATCTCAATGAAATTCACTGGGTATGTTTCTTTGCACACTTTAGTCCTTTATGCCAAATCACAGGTTTGAGTGATGCCCTGATCGTTTGCAAATGAATTTTGAAGATTGCCTCAAAAAGCTCACCCCACTTGCTAGAATTATTGGCAACACTGCCTGTGTGACGTCATGTTTGGCATGTCAAGGGAAATGACGCCGCCAATGGCATCGCTACTTTGGCCGTTGCAGCGTTTATTGTGCTTTCCTCAAGGCGACGGCGGCGGTGTTTGGCACGGGTATACAGCACGGGAATGCTTTCTTTCTTCCTCTGTGGTATTTGGCCGGTGCTTCGATGGACTGGCTTTCACAGTTTTCATACTCCGCGCCGGCGTAACCAATATACGGCCTCCGGCTCTACCAAATAGTACATCATACGCAGACAGGGTGCTCGGTTGCGTTTCAGTTTCGTTATTGCATATTTTTGCTTATTAAAAATTATTTTCGAATTGCCTGAGCATTTCAGCTATTGAGCTCGTGACAAGAGTGTCTCAGGAACATAGAAACACCATAACCTTGACATGGTCAAAAAATAGCAGGAGTTGGCTTCTAGGGAGCTTCGCCCCTAAAAAAAAATTGGCAGCATAGCCACGGAGTGAATGATGAAGAGTGGGGCGAGGCATCCGTCCGTCCATTTGTTCTTGCTTTCGTCCGTCCATGTGTCCGTCTGTGTGATCCGCCTGTCCTTGCGTTCGTCTGTCCGTGCGTCCGCACGTCCATCCGTGCGTCCATCCATGCGTTTGTCTATGCATCCGCCCCTGCGTTCGCCCATGCGTCCATCCGTCCGTGCAGCCATCCATGCGTCCGTCCATGCATCTGTCTGTGTGTCCGTTTGTACATGTAGTCAACACTCCAAGTACCACCATCTCGCATCTTTTCATCATATATTTCGCATATAGAAGCTCCGCCATCCAGTGGACATTCCAAGGACCAAACGAGAGCTGGCACACGCACACTTTCTTACGGCTTGCGCTTCGTGTCTACTTCCCACCTTTAACCACCTCGAGTTCATGGTATATACTAGTTCACTGTATTCATGGCACTGCGGCCCAACGCTCGCTAATCCTTTCTGAAACCAAAGAGGTTACAGCCAGCGAGCATAACGTAGCAACCCTTTCTTGTCAGATAGTGCTCAATGTACATGCCAATGGCTGCTAAAGAGGAATGAGAGACAGGAGAATTCGGCTTTTAGTTAACGCGCTGCTGCGAATTTTTTATTGTTCAACAACGCACAGGAGAAATCCCCCACCAGCACCACTTTGCAGGTCAAAGCGTAAGGCATGTTACGCACAACTACGAGGGACGAACGGGTGCCGCCTTAAAAAGCTTCGCCCCAAATAAATAATTTGGGGGAAGGGGGCTAGACTAGGAGATTTCGGACCCCTCCTGGCTACGCCAGAGGTCTCTGAGATCGGCTCACTTTTGACCAAACGACGATGTCGTTATGACGTCCCAGATTTTGGCGACCTGTTACATCATAAGGCGATGCCATAAAGTCATTATATTTTTCATCACACGCGTTCACGTTGACAGTTCCCACGTCTGGTGAGGAATTTCGGGCTATTTCGTAGGTAAAACTTTACGCACGTGATTTCCTAACGAGATCGCAAAAGGAGAAGTTCAAGGAGAACTAAAGAAAAATTCTTTTAATCCTCATTGGAAGAGACTCCCTAAGGGGATTCTGCGTGAAGTTATCATTCTTTGCTATGGCAATCAAAGCATTTTTTGTTGAATTTGCAAATTGCTTAATGAGGAATTTTTAGCATTTAGGTGACACTATTCGAGGAATGTTTCTTATATTGTAGCAGTTTGCTTGAAGGACAAAATGGCGACGCATTTTGCTTTTTGTTGTACTTTTCATGATTCAGACTGTAAGTAACGCCATTTGTGTAGACCGTAAAACTTCTGCAACGTAACCAGATTGAGCACGCAGGCTTTTCAAGATGACTTATGTTAAGTGTTAACTCATGTTTAGTTTTCATTTAAGACAATTTCCGGCCGTACACAAGACGTCTATCAGGGCTTTTAGGGACGGCTCACCACTCTCCCAGAGTACAATACCAATTACTGTAAATCGTTAACCACTTCTAAACACACACGGCTTTCAGACCTCTTATAGTAGAGTACCGAGTACTCTAAATCATTAACCACGTTTTCTAAACACCATCAGAGTGTATTTTTGACTGGGACAGCTTCCATGCTTTCCCGCAGCACAATACTTCGTACTCTCAATAGTAGACTATATATACTCTTTCTTAGCAATCGCTAAACATCGGCGCCGTAAGCAACATGGCTCGACAACGCCAAGGTGTATGTAAACTGGTAGCGGAAGTTCCATAGAAGCCCATCGATTCAGTAGTTGGCAGATCGTTGCCACCATCAAGATCTACGTATGGAGAGGCCGAATAACAACAACAAAAAATAAAATATGGCGTGACAACCGGAGGCGGAAGTGACGTCACACATCTGTGTTAGATGGCACTAAATTGGAAATTTTCTAATTTGTCGACGTTTTACATGCCGTTATCAACACACAATTTTATTGCGCCTTATGGCTCACTAATTACGGCGCAAGAGAAAAGGAAGGCCAACATGAAATACTGAACAAGAAAGGTTGTTTTATCAGCTAAATAACGTGCTTGCTATATACACCAAAACTTTGCAGATGAAGTTGTGATACAACTTTTCACGGGCACAATAACATAATAGTAGTTCGAAAACTCACGCTGCCTAATCGCGAAAAACTACTGCATCGAGACAACAACCTTTAGAATATCGCTTTGGCAACCGTCGAGTACAGCGCCTCGTTTTTTAGCGTGTCGATTCACCCTCACCAAATCGGAGGGCACGCCGTCCGTGCGACAGCGAAAGTAGTCGGCAGTAACAAGAACGACTAGCTACACATACTTTGTGCTAGTTCAGCTCTGAAATGTCACGCCAGTAAACAACACATAAGCAAATCAACAAACTGCAGATGATACGCACTAAACCACCACGCAAAAGTGAGCGATGCCTCGTTGACCCCGCAATGCGCTGAACTAAACTGATAGCAGATTGCCTATAATGCCCCCCCCCCCCCTCCATTATGGGCGCTCGGCCAAAAACATGAGGCAATCAACCATTAGCCAAGTGCCACATAAGCCACAAGGTGAAATGGCAGTTAGCTTTAACGTATGAAAACTACAACTTTTTGAAAAAAATAATATATTGAGTTTTTCGTTATTACCCCCCCCCCCTCACCTGGTCACGATACAATAGTAAGTGGGTGTTGATGCCTGTGGCAATAGGTTTTCGACAATTTTCGTTCCAACTTTCACGACTCACATAATTTGACCATGACAACGCGCCGTTGATCGACCGACCGACCGACCGACCGACCGACCGACCGACCGACCGACCGACCGACCGACCGACCGACCGACCGACCGACCGACCGACCGACCGACCGACCGACCGACCGACCGACTGACCGACTGACCGACTGACAGACAGACCGACATACAGAACTGTCTGAGGTTGATTGATTGATTGATTGATTGATTAATTGATTGATTTGTTGATTGATAGGGTACTGCAGGACGCGTTTTAGCGCGCTGTGGGTGACTCGTACGTCGAGACCACCAAGCCAAACTTGTCAGCTGCTTCGCGGGCCTGCTGGACTGAATACAACTTTATTCAGTCCTGTGGGACGCCAGCGAGGCAGCCAGGTGAGATGTAGAAAGCTCGCAACGGCTCTAATCCGGGAGACCGTTATCGAGCGGTAGTGGCGTCCCATGAAAGCGCCTTTATACATGTACAGATAGCTTAGTTGGTATATACTGTTTCCTGGTAGTTGGTCATGTACGAAACACGCGTAGAGCCACGTCAAGTTCCCACATACGAGAGTTAGAATTGACTGACCATTTTACTACACATGGGCCTGTGAAATACGCCTTTAAATGGTAGTGTGTTTAGAAAAAATGTTTAACGATTTCGAGTACTTCGTACTCAACTATGGGAGAGCACTGAGCCGTCCCGCTAAAAGAATAAAACTCTAATGGAAGAACTCATCAGTCCACGGTTCACTCAAGGTGCACGGAGCCACTTTCAGGGCGGCACACCTAGATTGACTCATATTAAGAAGCCTTTGTGCTAGGTCTGGTTATATCGAATTTCGGCTGCTTTCTAAACTGGCTTGTTTCATTACCCTCACAATAAATTACACAGCAAAAAAATAAAGTAAATTAAACTTATATTTTTTAAGCAAACGATTACAGCACAAATAAAATGCCTGAAATGACGGAGCTTATGGAATAAATAAAAATTATATTTAATTCATGTCATGTAAGCAATAAACGCTTACCAACGAAAAACAATGCTTCAAATGGGGAAGCTTGAACATCTACTTCAAATTCGTCACCAAGCACGAGGCAGGATCTACAAAAAGAAGCGTTCATGCGTTACCACCACATGAATGAATGAATGAATGAATGAATGTAATTCACCGACGATTACGATACTGCCTAATACAAGAAGGTTGGATAAAAATAGCATTTTTAAAACGCCCTCGGTCTAATACTAATTATGACTGCCGCTTTCTAGGTGTTGAAAAAAAAAAAACCCTTAAGGACCACGCTGTACTAGTGATGAAATAAAAGGTGACAGGCGTAATGCTAGAGAAGACAGGTTTGAATTAGGGGAGGAGGAGGTGGGTTGCTGATGGTAGTAGTCGATATTCTTTAGTTGAGAATAATAGGGGAGGGAATTGTTGTTAGGTAGACAATGTAATGGGCTTATAAGGCTGATAAATGGGCTGGCTCTGATTAAGTAGCAGAAGTGGGGGAGCAAGAGAAGGGAAACGCAGCCGAGAACGACGGAAGAATTAAATGAAATCAATAATTGCTCGGCATCTTGACCGGTCGGGTAATCAGTTTATATTAGGACGAGAGAAAAGAAATTGGGAGCGCAGGCCGAAGGTGCGTCGTCGACGAGGTTTCAGCCTGAACACTAAAGCTTATAAATAATTGAATGAGACGATGGGAAATTCGCAGCCGTAGTAAACCGTACATAGGCATGATATCGACAGTTTCGTGCAAGTATACAGTTAAGGCCAGGAAAGCCTTGTTGTGCCACTAGAAGACGACGGAATTTCACCAGTGTACGTGGACTATACGAGCGCGAGTTTGTGTTTCGTGTATTTATACTAAATGTTCATTTCTTCTTTTTCTTACTCTCGTTATCTTTTATCCAGCTTATCTAATGTTCCCCATTTTTCGCCCTTCACGTTTAAGGTAGCCAACCACGCCGAAGCTTATTTAACCATCCTGCCTCCCCCGATCATTTCTCTCTCTCTCTCTACTCGACCCAAGAAGCATCACGGCTGCGGATACAATGCCAAGCCTACGGGTGGCCATTTTTGAAATAAGGAAGGGCTTACTTTCACTTTTTCAATCTTCCAGCCGACAGTTGAAGTGACGATAAAACTTCACTTTCAGTTCACAGAACGTTTTCAAGCACGGAACGAGCGCAACATGCGTCGTCATAGACCACCCAGGAAACGCAGGACACCCATGGGAGCCGTGGCTGCGTTCTTTTGAACGGACGTCGCGCGCACGCCAAATGGATTTTCGTTGTAGCGAAGCGTGTAAGAGAAGCATTCGCGTTAAAACGTCGCACACAATTGGTCGGCCGCACCCACGTCCGAAGCGATGCATCGGAACGTTAACGTCCGTAGCCTTGTCCCGCATCGTCGGTACATTGTAGTGAAAACCGCGTTCGACGCAACGCCCCCGAGTCATTGCTTAAAACCCCTCCCAGAACGCCGCACGCACGCATGGACACACGTCGGGTCGCTACAACCGAAAGTTCAATCGTTCCGGCGTGCCGCACAAGCGCAGCTCGGACCAACGGCCTCCTTCGATTCTTTTAACGCGAAGCGCGGAAAAAACGAAGCCGCGAGCGCATTCCACCATGACCGACTGGCTGGCCGTTGGCGCCGTTAGCCCTGTTCGCGCGGCGTTAGGAAAGCGTCGCCAGAGCGTGGTTTGTTTTTTTTGCTTCTTTTCTTCATTCGGTAGTTGCCGGAGAGCAAAAAGCGTGTGAACTGTTCGCTTCAAACCCCCTCCCCCCCCCCCCCCCCCCAAACCATAGACTCCTATGCGTGCGTAGTTCGCGAACGCGGGTGCGTTCTCCTGTTACACTCGAAGAAAACGGTCAAACAACCAAACAAGAAGCGAAACGCATGCGTACACTTCGACAATAACACCAACGGTTCGGCCGCCGTCCCGCACTGACTGCACTGCGTATGCAACCAGCGATTCGAAACACGCGTGTGCACGAGCACGAAAGGAGGGACGCAGCTTCGCCTGGAGAGCGGGTCTCGCAGCGCAAAGCATTCGTTCGCGTGAAGTGAACGGATGTGTGCATGCCACGTCGACCTCCCGACGAAGTCGGTCATTAGCGCCCGCCTTTCGCCGCGGGTCGCGGTCAGTGGACCAGGACGCCACATCGCGCGCGCGTCGTTCGTTGCGTCATCGACTCCGCTTAGACTCGTCGGTCTCGCGATGACTGAAATTCTCGAGGGAGAACGAAAAGTTTTTCGGTGGCGACTCGGTCAGCGTCTGGTTCCCGAAGATAATTGCTCGTACCGTCACTCCGCGCCCTTCGCGCGGGACTCGATAATACGGTGTCCAGGACACGTGTCCCCGTCGGACCGCACGTCGAGTGATGAACGTCACCTCGCAGCTGTTTCAGCCGCAGTTGTGTTCGGCTCTCCGTCAAGCACCTCCGGCGAAACTTGGCGAAGCATACTCAACTAGTTCCACACAACAAAACTCCATCGCCTCGGCGAATACGGGCCCGTGTTCAGAAGAAACGTCTTGCGACAAAACTTCCCGCAGGGGGATACTTCAGTCAATCACTACGCGGAACAGATCACTAGCGAAACTTTCTGAGTGATGGGAAAACGCACTTACGAGGAAGGCGTTTTGAGAGTTCGGTCACTACAAAAAAGTAGTGCCTCGCAATGGGGAAGGGCTCTATTTGATTTTATGTCTAAGAGTTTCTTAGCATTTATTGCGTATAGCATTGTAGCCACATGCGGGGACACCTTTACCACGCCTTGGTTGTTCGCGTCTGCGTGGGTAGTTCCCGCTCAAACAGAGGAATATATTTCGTACCCATATAGTAAGCAAATTAGGTGAGCTTATCTCGCAAAAGAGCACTCAGTGTCCTCTTTGGATGACGTCGAGTCAAACGTGATTGGCGAGATTCCTTTCCATTTACCGTTTTCGCACGATCGCGAACTGTAAGCGAGATAGAGAGACAAATGAAAGAAATGTGGGGTGATCAACTGGAAATGAAACATCCGCTACCATGTACACCATACCTTGCTATCCTACAAAACGATAGGTGACAATAGACACAAAGTGAAGAGAAAGCATGCATGAACAAACAAACGACCAAAAAAGAATGGTGAGCATTGAGGGCATTACAGTTTGTCAATTAGGTTCATTCCCTAAAGAAAGATTCAAGAAGTCCTTAATAGATTTCCGCTGCTGCGAGCGTTGTTCATTGCGTCCAAGATATCCGAGTCTGATCGGCCACGATCGCTATCGAAAAGGCCCCGTATACCGCATGTATTGAAGGCGTCCTGGGACAAGGCCATGGTCCACTAAGTTGTTTATCGCGACGGAAAGAAACTCGAACAGTGGAAAGCGTGGCTTTCGGCAATATTCGACAGTGACGTGCCTTGACTTTTGCTAGGCGAATTGGCGCTTTCAGCAGGCGTCATCAAGTACTTACGAATAGCACATCTCGAGCTACGGTTGGCTGTTCATCATCGTAATACAGCCTACACACTGATCTTACAGGGCCTCAACTGAAAAGGCGGCTGCGTCAGTAACCTTTCCATAACCAAGTTTCTAGTATGGGACTGCATAATCATCGATCTCTTTGGGATAACTGCTTAAAATGTATGTAGAAGGCTTTGCCCATCTTGTTGCTACTTTTACTGTTGTTGATACCTGAGGTATATTCACGGCTGTGCATAAAGAAACAATTACACTTTGGTTGTTAGCGCATGTGCCCCATTCATTGTGTTAGTCTACGTGAAGCGTGGGACATGTATTGTCGTGTAATACAAGAGGGGGAACACACACACCATGATTTATTAAGGGCGAACTTGTGCCCAGAAATGCAGCTATGACACAAAGAAGGGTCTGCTAAGAGCGTTCCGCTCATGTGTCCCTTTCTGAACAACCACCAGGTCAGTCTGCCCGGCTCGTGCACGAGAGGCATGCGCTGCCCTGCGCCAAGATGCGCGAGGCACTGTAGACGCCCACATAGCGTCCCGTTGGTTCTCTTCGTGAGATGATTCGTAGGGAGCAATCTCTGTTGGGATCTCGTCACAGGACGTTTTGTTTGCATCGAAATGGAATTATTTCTCGTCAGTATACTTGAAAATATTTTTAGCAGTTGTAACTATATACCATGTCACGAAACGATATGGACGTACGAGGTAACTTATCTCAGCAACACAACATTGCCAGAGGGCGCTGTGCAAACGCTCGTGGTCGTTGCATGCTTAACAACCTCGACATCTCAGGGAGGTCTTGAGCCGAAACGAAACCATCGTGGTTCTTGCGGGACGAAGGCTCAACGACGAGGGAAACTTAATAACGTCGCGGGAACAAGTAAGTGTGCGCCACGAGGACGAAGGTCGAGCTTCTGGAAGCCGTTCTTTGTTCCCGCACCGCGACAAGGCTGCGCCGTCTTATAAAGCTTCACGCACATTTTCTCTCTGCTAACGTCTTTTAATTGCGCGTTCCGCACCGCCCTGAAGAGTGAAGGGAAAGCGGCAGGCGCTTATTAGCCGGCGATTCTTCGTGTTGCCGTAGCATAGGGGCGTATTGAAAAGTAAACACCAGCAAATAAATAACGAAGAGAAAGGAAATGTGTGCGCAGGTAAGTCGAGGAAGCTGCCTTTACGTCGGTATGGTTTGTGCTATCGTGCCAAAATGTGGTATTATAGAGCTTTAGAATACCGTTTGCAAGCGCTGCGGGCATTGCGGGCGTAGCGGGCGCCATATGAGTTTTGGAATAGCGTTTGCCCTGCTGCTAACCGCAACGCACGATCGCAGCGACACCGTAGCCTCGAAACCAGCCCTTGCGGGCCACATGCGGGCCGCGATCACCGCACGCAATTTAGGTTTTTCTAAGTGCGGTCCGCGAACTCGAACGCCGACTTGCGTTGCGACGCATGCGCAGTGGCAGCGTCCGCACCGCAAGGGCTCGCGGTGCGCTATTCTAAAGCTCCCTATTGTCAGACTCGGCTTGCAGCCACGTTGCACGCGGCGCGTATAGCGTGCGCTTCAGGGATCTGTCTCGACGCTTTCGATAATTGCCGAAGACGCATAGCTTTTAGAAACACTTACTGGGGTTGAGCAACTCAAAATCACGATACGAATAAGAGCGAAGTCTTAGTGGAGAGCTCCAGAAATTCCGACCCACAAGGGGTTCTTTAACGTCTACCCAAAATGTAAGTACACGAGCCTCTGACATTTTGCCTCAACAGAGATGTGGCCTGCGTGCCTGGGATTCGATTTCACGACTTTCGGCTGAGGAGTCGAGCAATAACCACTACACCGGCGCAGTGAATACTGAAACGCTTTTTGTGAGAGGTGTCGAAGCGAAACTTCATCGCAACAGCTTCATCATAACATTTTATCGACCTTAGAAACATAATTTTTCATAACATCACACAATTTCTCATATCTACAGTGAATTATTGGTTCAAGATTCTGACAAATTAAATGTAGAGTATTATATTTATTCCGCGAAGAAGTCTGAGCTGCTTGTCTTCAGTATAGCCCCGCCTGAGGCTATGGAACAGTAAAAGACTTCCCGAAGAAAGAAACAACAATCATTTTACAACTTGATAGCTGCTGCATAGGGAAACATGGGAAAAAGTTTCACCGGAAATGGCAGTGTAGACCGTCATTAAATTAAAGAGTTTTCATCTATTCTGCGCACCAAAGTGTCTTTTTATATTGCTCTTCATTGGCAGGCGGTTGATTGATATGTGGGGTTTAACATCCCAAAACCACCATATGATTATGAGAGATGCTGTAGTGGAGAGCTCCGGGAATTTCGACCACCTGGGGTTCTTTAACGTGCACCCAAATCTGAGCACACGGGCCTACAACATTTCCGCCTCCATCGGAAATGCAGCCGCCGCAGCCGGGATTCGATCCCGCAACCTCCGGGTCAGCAGCCGAGTACCTTAGCCACTAGACCACCGCGGCGGGGCTCGTTGGAAGGCGGTTACATTTGAATTCATAGCTCCAGTGAAAGCTCCAGTGACTCTTTTATACATTGTAAGTCCTATGCATGGTGATCAACGACAATGATAGTTTCTGAACAAAATTAACTACCATATTAACTCGCGTGCTAATAGCACCAGCTAAGGTTGTTCGTAAAGTTGGTTATCAGCTACTAAAACGTCGACATTCCTTTTAATGATTAGTTGCTTACGAGTTGTTTTCTCTTAGTTAAAGTAAAGATGCAACCCCCCTTCCCACAGAAAAACAAAACAAAACTGGTAACGAAAACAAGATTAGGAAAATACCACGTGCCCCACGGGAATCGATGTTACGCGAAGCAGGTGGACGGAAGCTGTCTGCGGTGTTTCTTATTTTAATTGAGTGATGCTGTCACAGAACGAGCGCTAAACAAGAGCGCGCCGCCAAATACTTGCGACAACGGGCGGCAGAAACGCCGCGAGGTAAAAAAAAAAAAAGCAAACATCCAGGGCTCCCGGGCGCGCGCTCTCCCCGCAGAAGCACGGCTTCGCAGACGATCCTCCTCACCCCACATCGGCGGCCCAGCAAGACCGCGATTTTTCCAGAAAGAAGTGGGCGGGGCCATACCGAGTTGACTCACCGGCCGGAGAGGGCATTCCAACTGTCTCGCCCTCTTCCCAGCTTTCGCCGCGTATCGCGCCGACGAAATGACCAGAAATTTCTGGAAGGTGGCGCGGAAGGTATTTAATCGAGCGGCCGAGACGACAGAACAGGAGGTGACGGAAGTTAACGCCAGAGCGCGTAGGAATTCCGCCGTGTAGTCGGCGAAGGTTCTGCCCGTAGTGACGGAACAGGAGGAGACGGAAAGTTAGCGCCGGAGCGCGTAGGAATTCCGCCGTGTAGTCGGCGAAGGTTCTGCCCGTAGTGACAGAACAGGAGGAGACGGAAGTGAGCGCCAGAGTGCGTAGAGAGCCCGCCGTGTAGTCGGCGAAGTTTGTGGTCCGTAGGGACGGCTCGAGCTACAGGCAAGAGTGTGTGTTTACCGCTATCGAGCGAAGACCCGTGGCAACCGCTGCGAGTGTGAAGCCGTCGTGTTCCGGCGAAGAAGTTGAAGTTGGAAGAGTGGCCAATTGAAGACGGGAGGTTTCCTGGGAGAGAACTTCGAGAGTTGCGGAACGACAACAACGCTGGACTTTGAGTGAGTGATTCTCGGAAGAGTATCATTCAGACTTTTGTTCCAAGGACTTTGGACTGAATAGGTTTTATATCTCTTTAGTCTTTAAGTGTCTTGGTTGTTCAATGCATGCGACTGCATTGTAGTGCGTATTGTTGTCTGTGTCCGTTGTTTCAAGTGTGGTTGATTGTACTGTGTAGTACATTGTCTGTTTGGTGACGTATTGTATGTAACTATTGTGGAGTGTGCATACGTGTGTATTGTTTTTGATCTGCCGTTAATGAGAATATAATTTTGTTTGTTTATCAACTCTCGGCTCTGACTTGTTCTTTGGGCCACAGCCGGCGTCCGCTGGCGCACCAATAAGGACCACTTCTAAATTGTCCACGCTTTCGTGGTGCGGTTCGGGGGGCCGATACTTCGGCTCTTGGAATTAGCCCGGCGATCGCCTCCCTAATTAACGGGACAGGTGTGACAATTAATCTGGCGTCCGCGACAGGACCTTTTGGTGCACAGTGTGTCCAAAGTAGTGAGAAAGAGCCTCGAGTTGTTGATAGTGCTATCGGAAGGATTTTGTGTGTTGTTCAGTGTTCTCGTTAACGAGTGCAGGGGAGTGTTCCGATAGACTGATCTAGGCAGATACTTTTTGCACGCGGCAAGGTTTT
This sequence comes from Rhipicephalus microplus, assembly GCF_043290135.1. Lineage (NCBI taxonomy): Eukaryota > Metazoa > Arthropoda > Arachnida > Ixodida > Ixodidae > Rhipicephalus > Rhipicephalus microplus. The sequence goes on from NC_134700.1 coordinate 202,702,139, forward strand.
ATTTGCGAGACACCATGGATCTCGAAAAGTTAGTTGCTCTTGGTGAAAAGATGGGTCTTTCTGGCGCCGAACTACGGAAGTGGGTCACCCAGAGGGAAAAAGAAGAAAAAGCAGCCGAGCTGGAAAAAGAGAGGTTGGCGGTCGAAAGAGCCAAAGCGGAAAAAGAAGCTGAGGTGGAGAGAGAGAGGTTGGCGGCAGAGAGGGCCAAGGAAGAAAAGGCAGCTGAGTTGGAGAGAGAAAGGCTGGCCGCTGAAAGGGCGAGAGAAGAAAGAGAAGCAAAGGAGCGACAGCTGAAAGAAGAAAGAGAGGCAAAAGAGCGACAGCTGAAGGAAGAACGAGAGCAGCAATTGAAGTTGGAGCTGGAGCGAGAAAAGTTGGCAGCCGAAAGGGCGAGAGAAGAAAGAGAGGCAAAAGAGCGCCAGCTGAAAGAAGAAAGAGAGGAAAGGGAGCGGCAGCGGCAGCACGAAATTGAACTCGAGCGGCTCCGTTTGCAACAGCGAAACGAAACTCCCGTCCAAGCTAGAGTTGAAAGCAGCGAACGGGAAGATCACGGCTTCCGCTTGAACCCAAGCAAGCTGCTCGTAGCGTTTGATGAAAGGAAGGACGACCTAGACGCGTACCTCCACAGATTTGAGACGATTGCGAGGAGCCAGAATTGGCCGGAGCAGCAATGGGCAACTGCTTTGAGCACCTGCTTGAGTGGTGAAGCGCTCAGTGTGTACGGCAGGCTGACGCCGACCGATGCAGCCAACTACGCAAAGGTGAAAGCGGCTTTGTTGAAGCGATTTAGATTTACCGTGGAAGGATTCCGGGACAGATTTCGGACAGGAAAGCCAGCTGATGGTGAGACAGCTACGCAGTATGCTGCCCGACTTTGCCATTATTTCGACAGATGGATTGAACTTTCAGGGACAGCACAGGAGTACGATGAACTTAGAGAGCTGCTAATTAAAGAACAATTTCTTATTAGTTGCCACCCAAGCCTGTCGCTGTATTTGAAAGAGAGGAAGGCGGAGTCATTTGAAGGAATGCTTGAATTGGCTGATCAATTCTTAGAAGCGCAAGGTGGAACTAATTTGGCCAAGGTCAAGAAGGATTGTCCCGATGATTCGAAGAAATTGGCTCCCGAAGAAAAGAAGCGTGCACCAGAGAGCATTCCGCGATGTTTTCTGTGCAACCGAGTGGGTCATCGCGCGAAAAACTGTCGAACGATCTTTACGAGCCCTCCGGTAGTGAAATGTTTTAAGTGCGGTCAGACTGGGCACAAACCAGATGCATGTCGGAACGGAGTGAGTCAAACTCACCAGGTATCCTGTGTGCAAGCAGCACCAAAATCTGATAATGCCGTCACTGATGGATTCGTAGAGTTGAAGAATGGGGAGAAAATTCCTATTGTTGGTGCTGTAATGTCAAAACAGCCAACCGGTGTTACGAAGGGAATGCCAACGCTTCCTGGAAGGATTGCAGGCAAGAAGATTACGGTTCTAAGAGACACCGGTAGCTCCACGGTTATCGTGAGGAGAAATTTAGTACGGGAAAGAGAGTTGACAGGCAGAACGAAACCGGTTTGCCTAATTGACCGTACGGTCCGTATGCTTCCCGAAGCAGAAATTGAGGTTGAAACCCCGTACTTCAGCGGGAAGGTTACTGCGTTATGCATGACGACCCCCCTGTATGACCTTGCCATCGGAAACATCGACGGGGCGCGAGGGCCAAGTGATCCAGAACGTTTGGGAGAAGACCCGAAGATAGAGCCCTCGCCAACACAGCGGCCGCGAGATACAGTGGAGGAACATCCCGTGACGGAGCTCACTAGAGCCCAAGGTGAAGCTGCGGCGCAAGAGACAGCGAAGGAGAAGACGATCGTGTCGAATCAGTTCACGGGCCGAGCAACCGGACGTACGTCGGCACGACCTCAACCGACTGACAGTGTAAAGGAGACGGAGTTGGCCAGCCGGGCAAAATGTAGAGGCATGATCAAGCGGGTAAATAAACAGACAGGACCCGTCGAATGTAATGACGCGTTAACGGTGTCGGAAGAGACAACGATGGCTGAGACGACGCCTCAGATATCGTCGTGGGAAAGGGCTCGCCGAAAAAGAACGTGGAAACACAAGAATAGATCGAGCGAGCACCGCAAAAAGGGGCGCAAGCGCTGTTCGAAGTACTCAAGATAGGTGCTGAGGTGGAATCAGAATGTGTTCGGCAGGGCTGAGTGACATATGTTGAGTTAATGTTCTTGTTATCCTGTGTCTCAAGTGTATGTCGAGTGAGTCAGTGTTCTGGGCGATGGTGTGATGTATAGTGTTGTATAATTGTTGGATAGACAGAACTTTGTACGTTTGTATTGTTTAGAATGTGTGATGAAGTGTTGTAGGCATGTACCTGTGGTTATATTTCATGTGTTGTGGAATTGAACTACAATGTACGTTTGTATTGAGTGATATATTGTGAATGTGAAGTGTCATGAGCGACGGATTGTGTTACAGTCTGTGAGAATGTGTGGTGACTGTTCGCGCTCGTCTGTGTGGTTTTTGAATATTATGAGATAATATTCTTAAAGTGGGGGGCAGTGTCACAGAACGAGCGCTAAACAAGAGCGCGCCGCCAAATACTTGCGACAACGGGCGGCAGAAACGCCGCGAGGTAAAAAAAAAAAAAGCAAACATCCAGGGCTCCCGGGCGCGCGCTCTCCCCGCAGAAGCACGGCTTCGCAGACGATCCTCCTCACCCCACATCGGCGGCCCAGCAAGACCGCGATTTTTCCAGAAAGAAGTGGGCGGGGCCATACCGAGTTGACTCACCGGCCGGAGAGGGCATTCCAACTGTCTCGCCCTCTTCCCAGCTTTCGCCGCGTATCGCGCCGACGAAATGACCAGAAATTTCTGGAAGGTGGCGCGGAAGGTATTTAATCGAGCGGCCGAGACGACAGAACAGGAGGTGACGGAAGTTAACGCCAGAGCGCGTAGGAATTCCGCCGTGTAGTCGGCGAAGGTTCTGCCCGTAGTGACGGAACAGGAGGAGACGGAAAGTTAGCGCCGGAGCGCGTAGGAATTCCGCCGTGTAGTCGGCGAAGGTTCTGCCCGTAGTGACAGAACAGGAGGAGACGGAAGTGAGCGCCAGAGTGCGTAGAGAGCCCGCCGTGTAGTCGGCGAAGTTTGTGGTCCGTAGGGACGGCTCGAGCTACAGGCAAGAGTGTGTGTTTACCGCTATCGAGCGAAGACCCGTGGCAACCGCTGCGAGTGTGAAGCCGTCGTGTTCCGGCGAAGAAGTTGAAGTTGGAAGAGTGGCCAATTGAAGACGGGAGGTTTCCTGGGAGAGAACTTCGAGAGTTGCGGAACGACAACAACGCTGGACTTTGAGTGAGTGATTCTCGGAAGAGTATCATTCAGACTTTTGTTCCAAGGACTTTGGACTGAATAGGTTTTATATCTCTTTAGTCTTTAAGTGTCTTGGTTGTTCAATGCATGCGACTGCATTGTAGTGCGTATTGTTGTCTGTGTCCGTTGTTTCAAGTGTGGTTGATTGTACTGTGTAGTACATTGTCTGTTTGGTGACGTATTGTATGTAACTATTGTGGAGTGTGCATACGTGTGTATTGTTTTTGATCTGCCGTTAATGAGAATATAATTTTGTTTGTTTATCAACTCTCGGCTCTGACTTGTTCTTTGGGCCACAGCCGGCGTCCGCTGGCGCACCAATAAGGACCACTTCTAAATTGTCCACGCTTTCGTGGTGCGGTTCGGGGGGCCGATACTTCGGCTCTTGGAATTAGCCCGGCGATCGCCTCCCTAATTAACGGGACAGGTGTGACAGATGCGTTGACAAATGACGCTAAGGATATCGACAAATTTTGTGTGCACAGTAATTCATATATTGAGCACTTGCACAATGTTTTATATAACCAGGTGCATACAGTTGCATAACGATGCCAACTGCAGCCTGGGTATTACCAACACAATATAGAAGTGGTAAGCTGATATACAGTACTTGTCCTTGCGAGGTGTCCTTGCGGTACGTATACTTACTCCCGTGGATGATGCTTAACTATAATCGAATTTAACCGGACTTGATGCCTGCACTATATGAGCACGTATGCAGTGTTCAAAAAATTATATAACAAGCAGTGCAACCGCAAAGGACGCTTCATCAACATTACGCTTGCATACAGTGTCGTTTTCCGAAGCGATTTCGAAAGCTGGTGTGGCTCTGTGGGAGAATACTCGAATGACATGCAGTATGCTTGGGTTGGATTCCTGCTGGAACCCTTACATTTATTCTTTGCATTCATCGGGCCAACGCTGCCAATGTCAGCTTTTCTAAACGTTCACACATTTAAAATACCAATGTCTCTTCTCGCCGTTCCTTGGTAGATATAAACCACGAATCATGAGTACCACGGATATGCGAATGTACCACACGGGTCTGGAGGGAAGGGTTCGACGATGTACCCCGCAGCGGGACTTCCACGTTATTCACGCCATGACCAGCAATACATATTTGGTACTAATTTTGGTTCCCCTTCCACGTTAAAGAGGCGATCACGAGAGCACACTGACGTAGGCAGCTAAATAGACTGTAGTAAAGAAATATAGATACCTGAATAGGAAAGCTCAAAGTGCCTGCAGTTCGCTTAGAAATGCTCCACATCTAAAAGCATTTTGGTTTCGTGTGAGATCGCGTAGCGCTGGCCAGGTGATCGGGAACAAGATGCGTCCGTCCGAAGTGCACGACGATGCCTACACTCTTAATAAGGTCCTGGTAAGAATCGGGCTATATCCTGGAGACCAGACGAAAAATACCTGGTATCCTGGCTATATCCAGCACTTAAAGCGGGACCGGACTAAGAGTGTAGTGAGTATGTGCCGCAGAAATCGCGCCTGCCCCAACACTCAGCACTGGTCTGCTGTCGACGAAGAAGCGGTACGCAGGCAAAAACACGTATGCCGTGATATTGGGCCGATCCCACCATTAGGCGGAAATGTTGTAGGCCCGTGTGCTCAGATTTGGGTGCACGTTAAAGAACCCCAGGTGGTCGAAATTTCCGGAGCCCTCCACTACGGCGTCTCTCATAATCATATAGTGGTTTTGGGACGTTAAACCCCACATATCAATCAATCAATCATCCCACCATTGATCACCGGTTCAATAAACATAAAGAAACGAACACAAGGACGGCTGCCACCAGGTAATACTTTGGGATAGATATATCCAATCATTTAGATATACTTCATTGCACCATCAGGGTTAAGCTATAGCTATAAACACGGAGACCCCATGTGTCAGCTTCACTGGTTTGCCATCTGAACGGAGGGCTTGAGCGGCGATTCCACATTGCCGCAAATCGAAACATTTGAGAGTAAGTGGCGCCTTTTACACATACGCATTGAATGATAACCACACTATATGTAATACTTCTGAATACACCACGTCGCTGCTGCTTACAGTTGCCGGCTGACGCACCACGTGATCCCTTGTACATGAAGTGAAACAGAACTGCTTGCCTAGACTTGAAAAAAAAAAAAAACGCCGGCAAAACAACGGCGCGAGTGCATTCAAGCGAAGCCCGCAATCGCAACGGGGAGCATGGAGCGCTTTATTAAATTGCGACCCGCAGGTCACGTTCGCGAATGTCTTGTCCTTACAATAGCCGGCACACCGTATACACTTGTATCTGGGAGTAGCACACGTATGCCGCGTATAAGCCCACGTCCCTCCCTTTTGATCCGGCTCCAGTATCCTATAGCAACGCTCCTTATTCCGTCTTCTGTATTTCGCTCTTATAGCTCCGTTTCTGTCTGTCTGCGTTGCCAAGACTCGGCCATATTGCATTGCTCAAACATGCGTAGTGCATCTATGTCGAAGCATTGTGTTTTTAGGAGCTCCAGTTTTTACCTATATTTGAGCGTATGACACTTGAGTACGGCGCAATCGCGCGATCAATTTTTCAACTGTGCACGTTTTCCGAACTGCACGCCACGTCTTCGACCGTCTTCACGTTCAAACCAATGGTAGAATACAAAAGGCAAAAATAAACGGTGTCGTGTTGAGCATTTACCTCCCAGTCCTTACCTCAAAGCGGTAAACAAAGCGCTAAAGGAAAACAGAGTGCACGTGGCCCTGCAGTTTGTAAGTTCGGCTATTGGCCTCGAGATCTTAGAGTGACGCCCTCTCGAGTGTGACGTCAGTTTGTGGACTACGGTCCGCAAACTGACGTCACACTCGAGTGTGGACTACGGTCCGCAAACTGAGCCTACACGGCGGCCGCTTTGCAGCCGCCATAGGCTCCTGTGCGTGGATTGCCTGCTTCGGGCGGGAACATTGTCGAACGAACAGCCTCGCGAGGGCGAACTAACAGCCACAACGAATGTTTTCGAGTGCGATTATGAATCTGTTTTAGTTACAGCCCAATTGACAGGGCCAAGAAACATCTAAGATGACCGATATAAGCAAGCCGATTCCACCGACCGCGTTGATGGTCAGAAAGTGAAACTGTGTGCGAGTGTTCTCGCTCGTCATCTGCCAATTCCACCGTGCGGTATTATAGAGTTAAAGTGTTTCGAAGTTTCAATGAGCGTGCCTTTCTCCGGCATCTGCAAGCAAGCGAAATGTCGTGGTGTCTCATGGACTATGCGGTGGTATACAATGGAGGCCACGTTGTTGAATGTACGTAGCCGATGCCGTCAATGGAGATCGCATCACTATCGTGGCTCTGGTCCCAAAAACACGTGGACTTGCGAACCCGCCACACAATGTATCCGTGGCAATCGAGTGCTGTGCAATGGTGAAGTCTGTGCCTCGGTGTGCTTCGCCCATTCGTAAAAAGGACGATATCTTTTACAACAATCCTAAAGAGAAGGGCACGCCTGCCCTTTTCCTCAGGATATTTTTTCTGCAGTGTAACGATAGTGACAGAGAACAAGAAGATATGTGTGAGAATTGCTAATTTCTGACATTCCGGCATTCGCAAACAACACACGAGATAATAATACGATGGAGAAGCTGTTTAGATTGCTGCTTCGGCAGTCAATCGACCATTCATGCCATCTACCAAAAATGCAAAGCCGCATAAACTTACCAAACTTGAGATAAGAGTGCTTGAATTGCAGTTATGGGTGTCGGCAGGGCGCAAGCCCATGTTGAATTGCAGTAAGAACAGTCTTGAGAGATAGGCGCTGGTCTGAGCTGCAGGAAGGGAGCAAGTTCCAACTTAATGCACCCCCCTGGCCGATGCAAATGACTGCAGTTTGTCTCACTAATGTTTGTTCAATGAGAGCGATATCATGAAGTAGTTCATATTAATACCACACAGGGCCGTCACTCGGGCATCAGAATAGAACAAATAGCTATCGCTTAATGTATATACTGCGTACACAGCTGCAATGATTATATGTGACAACCTTTAGTGAATGTGACAGCAACAGCGACCACAGGTTTCGCTTATGATTTGTGGTAAGCTGCGCTAGGCGCGCGTTCGTCTTGATTTGTAAACTACGAACATATGTACGTAAACCAACCAAATAAAGCTGCAGTCTGAGATGTCCTATACACCGCTCAGCTGCGTTCACGAGGCGCGCTTACCCAGGGCGATTCGGAGGCCACATAGTTGGCTGGGGGCCTTCGCGATAGGTTATGGGACGGCACCTCACCTGGTGTAAGTCGCCTACGCCTGTAGCCTGTGTGCAATAAATGGCTTAAATACTGGCGAGGCGCTGAAATACGATTGAAAGCTTACCGAGAAGTGGAGTGTATAGGGAGGGTATAGCAAAAGTCACTCTCTGAAAAGTGCTTGCTGCACACGGTTGATGAAGGCGTGGCACCCTTTCCCTCTCTAAGTTTGACTATCCACTTCTTCCTCAACCTTCGGGTCTTTGGGATAGTTGTGAAATCTAACGCCATTTTCAGGGGTGGGTGCACAGCAGTACTCCATAATTGTGCAGCACTAGCCGCGGAGACAACCGGCAGCAGTTTTAAGAAACAAAGCACTGTGTCTTTAAAATGAGCGTTAAGCGTGGACACCCATGGTTGTTAGAACAGCATCGTTAGCCACCCCCCACAAGATAGCGAATTGAACTGCGTCTTTGCCGAGCTTTACAACGACGTTGGTTTCTAAACGGGGCCGCGCCTTGAAAGCGTGCGAATCCTTGTACTGAGGTCATAAAAGCGTGGTTCGCAGCGCCGCCATCTGTCGCACACTAGAATTATCGATCGCGTCTGATAAGATGTGTGAAAAGCGAAAAACGAACATAAATAAGTCAACATATCTATCTCATTCGCACATTTACATCCTCTATGCGTAAACGTAACATATTTCAGCACTTTGGCCATTAATGTTATTTCTGCCATAACAGCTGTCGGGAAAGACCTTTTTGTGCAGCGTATAATGGAAAGAAACAGTGTAGCGGTGTTATGTTTGCACGCAACGCGAGACGTTAATGGATTATTTCTTTTTTTCTATGTCTCGTTATCTGCCGTGCGCATGGGAAACGTGCATAATCAATGTAGGAATTCCAGTACTGCGATTTAGTGTGTAGAGGTGTACGTTGGCCTTGTAACTCGACGACTGGCTCGCTGATTGGCTGTTTTTATTTTGCGTCTCTGGCAGTTTTCGCACCGTCATGCTTGCTTCGAAAGTAAACAGCACATTCTGTCGCCTGTCATGATTACCGTCTCGCGTGCGTTTTACATCTACGCTCTCTTGCATGCGGCGCCTGTTGCATGACAACTGTTCGAAAATACGCTTACGGGCCCGTGGCAAAATGAGACGACCATGCTCTTTATCTCTAGGCGGTGCTTTGAGTGCACCGACACGCAAACTACTTTCCTATTTGGGCGCTGCAACGCAGACTGCGCGCCGAAGTGGAGCATATATATGCGTCTTGCGCAACAGATGTGACAGGTCTGTATACTTAAAAACAAAAGTACGACAGTTGTGGCGTAAGATACGGATCGAAGCCCGCTACCACCGATAAAATGAGACGACGACACCGCAAATTAAGTGGACATTAACAACATTTTCAAAAAAGATGAGCTGTTCACCGCACAGCCAGAAATGTCCTTCCTCGAATGAAGTTTGGACAGGCGCGCATGAACGATTTTTTTAAGTAATATTGCGAAGCGTGCGGCAAATGAAGTCAGTGCTGTACAGCCACGCAATCGCCACACGCCGACAAGATTTGCTAGAAGATACAGCGTTCGCAAACAACGTGGCTCGCTTCTCCACGTCAATACTTGCGCCCTTATACAGTGTTTCTCGACGCTCAATTCAAAAACAAAAAAGGCATTACGGAAACGGGAAGATAAATTACCTAACAGAAATTTTCATGTCAAAACGAAAGTATGACCACACGCAGTTCCCTTGGTTACATTTTCATGAAGTCAATAAGTGACGTCAGAAAGCGGCACCCGTATTTTAGCCCTACCTTTAAGTCACGATGAACCCATTTGATAACGTGTTATGCTACGGCAAAGCCATCTCACTGCAATCTGTACTTCGTGATAGACGGTTATATGTAAGTTGATAACAATACTAAACTAAAAGACACAAGACCTATAAAAGTTAGTGACTATACGCTGACGGCCCCGGTTGAACGATGCTTTAGATATATTTAGGGATACTGTCGTTCATAGATTGAAGATAGTTAATCATGTTTGCTGTGTATGGTTCTATAGAGGCGGCACTGTTGTACAAGGCGTAACTGCGCTCTGTAGTCACTCTGACATCACAACACTAAACGTCCGTTGCGCAAAAAAAAAAAAAATAAAAAATTCCAAGCGGCGATTATTCATATCGCTTCAGATAGTGAACCAGACATACAGAGGGCGCATAAAGTTCGCGAGCCAGGCGTTTACCAACCGCAATGCGAGCGTAGAGCTTGGACAATTTTCTAGTAGCCCGCAGTACGTTGCCAGTTATAGCTCGAAAATTCCGGCGTCTCTATAATCAAGCTATCAGGTTGATTCCCCTTCAACGCGAGAAATGATCGAACGAGGCCTCGAGTGCGTCTGTGAATAATGGTAGACTCAGGTAGGGAACGTATTCACGCATTCATTTCATTGTATGGAAATGAAAAAAAAAGACTTGATTTTTTTCTAGTGTTGGCGTATATGGTTTGGAAATGTACCAAAAATATGAATGAAAAAAAAAGAACATGGATGGCTTAACTTTGAAGGGGTAACTGACACTAGTAACATGGTTGAACCACAGAACGAATGTAGCGGCAGTCATAATATTAGAGCCCTCAGTGGGCGAAAAAGAAGATGTTGGGAAAACTACACGAAGGGTTTAAACCAGGCGTTCAACTAGAGGGTGATATATTTGCACTCACTTGGTGCATACGTGCGTGCACAGTGCTCAGAGTTGACGTTTATGAACAGGATTCATACAGGTAATAGGTGCGTTCATGACATTGCAAACAGAGGGTATATGCGACTGGGTATATTCAGGTTTTCAGGCACCGTGCTGTACATAGACTGAAAGCTCGAGGAGCAGCTGAAGGAGTTACATAGAAACGGCGAAGTACAAACTCTAAAAAAAAGTAAGGAACCTAAACAAGTTTCTGAAGTTCGCCGACAAAAGCGTATCCAGAATTGTTTTTAGAAGACGGGGGGCGGCGGACATCAAGGAGTGAAGCAGAGATTCTCTCACTCTGTGTGTTTGCAAAAAGTGCTTAATGATTTAGAGTATTCGGTACTCTACTATGGGAGAGCTGAAAGACGTCCCTTGGACGTCACCACCTTCATGAGGGTTGGGGGGGGGGTTAGAAAAAGTGGGTAACGATTTAGAGTACAGAGTACTCAACTATGGGAGAGCTTAAAACCGTCCCGCAGCACTACATGAAAAGTGGTTGTAACCCTCACTGTCCCTCGAAGATACGAGTGGAAAGTTCAGCCGATCCCACGTACCTTGGTAATCGATGTTATGCGAAGCGGCGCAGGGAAGGTGACCATGTTGTAATCTTTCTATTGTGCGACACGTTATGAAATTGACGCTAAATATATGTACAAATGTCGCACGCACAGAAATATGTTGAACAGTCGCAGATGTTTATATAACAAATTTGCACTTGCGCAATGATGCCAAAAGCAACATGAGTATTAGCAACGCCAGAAGTGATAAGCTGATCATGATGCGTCGGTGCTCGCGAGAATGGTAGCACTGGGCACTGCAACATAAATCAACTTCAGCGCATGACACCTAACTACAATTAACTTTAGGCCGATGTGGCAACTGTATCATAGGAGTACATATCTAAAGTTTTTAAAATTGGTTAACTAGCACAGCAACTACAATTGATGCTTCACGAACGTTAGGGTCTATCTGAAAGTAGTGCTGAGACTTGGCGTGGCTCTGTGGTAGAATATTAGATTGCCACGCAGAATTCTGGGCTCGATTCCTGCTGGAACAATGACATTTACTCTTTGTATTCGTCTGGTCAATGCTGCCGATGTGAGCCTTTTCTTAACACGGACGTGCTGAAATTACCCATCTATTTTCTCACCGTTCCTTTGTATAGCATTGCGAAAACCTTGGAGGTAGTTGCAATGCTACAATGGCTTATGCAAAGCAAGTGCACAGAAGCACAGGAGTAAAGAAAATTAGCAAGAATAAGTGAATGTTTTTCGCAAAGTTCAGGCGGTGATCACGAGAACACCCAGGCGTAAGTGGATAGATAGATAAATAGATACGCAGATAGATGCCATAAGTGCTTGCAGTAAGCAAAGAAAAAAATGCTTCGCATTTAAAAACAGAATTACGTTCACTTAGAAAGCTTACGAAAGTAGGCTGTTTTATACGTATGCACATTTCTACAAGGCAAAAGTGCGATAGACTCTGAGAATACGTCAAATATGCGCAGAAACCAAGCCACGTATTTGATAAACTTATAAACAGGGAGCTGTGACTTTTATTACAGAGATGAGTCACGCATGTAGCCAAGAAACACAAATGTCTGGTTGTATGCGTAAAAGACTGAAATGTGCTCGTTTATTTACCATGATCATCATGGATATAAGGTGAAGTGAGCAGCGATGGCGTAGTGTGGCGATGGCGTAGTGGCTAGAGCATCAGCCTCGCATTCAAGAGTTTGAAACCTGGTGTCACGCAGTTCACAACCGGATTAAAAAAAAACATCCACGTGGAGATGGAACCGCAGTAGGAGGCATCGAGTGCGGCCTAACCGGTGACCACCGCCGGTAACGCACTTCCTCACCAGAGAAGGATTGGCCACCCTGGTGCAGTATCTGGCCACTACCTCCCACATGCATACGTCAATTGACTCACGGCCCTCAATTCCCAGTGGCTGCGAAGCAACTGACCACGGTGGTGGTCAGATCTGCAACGCAGCAGAGGGTGCAAAAAGCCTCTGGATCCGGACAGGCCGCCGTTGGAACCTGAACTTGGCAACGCTTAACGCTAGAACCTTATTTACTGAGGAATGTCTAGCTGTCTAGGAGCTAGAGGGCATTAAATGGGATGTAATAGGGCTCAGTGAGGTAAGGAGGACAGATGAGGCCTATATGGTGCTACAGAATGGACACGTCCTTTGCTATCGGAGCTTGGCTGACAGAAGAGAACTGGAAGTTGGAATCCTAATTCACAGAAACATAGCTGGCAACATAGGGGAATACTATAGCATTAGTAAAAGGGTGGTAGGTATCGTAATTAAACTGAATAAGAGATACAAGATGAAGGTGGTACAGGCTTACGCGCCTACATCCAACCATGATGACGCTTCAGTTGAAAGCTTCTATGAACACGTGGAATCGGCAATGAGTAAGGTAAAAACACAGTATACTATACTGATGGGAGACTATTGAAAAAGTAGGGAAGAAGCAGGCTGGAGACCAGGCAGTAGGAGATTATGGCATCGGTACTAGAAACACCAGAGAAGAGCTACTAGTAGAATTCGCAGAACGCAATAATTTACGGATTTTGAATACCTTCTACCGAAAACGAGGAAACCTGGAGGAAACATGTAGGAGCCCTAATGGCGAAAATAAGAGCGAAGTAGACTTTATAATGAGTGCACACCCAGGCATAGTGCAGGATTTGGAAGTGGTTGGCAAGGTACAATGCAGTGACCATAGAATGGTATGGTCTCGAATTCGCCTAGACTTGGAGAAGGAACGACGGAAACTGATACGCAAGAAGCCAATCAATGAGCTAGCACTGAGAGGGCAAGTACAGGAATTCAGAGTCTCGCTTCAGAACAGGTACTCGGTTCTTAGTGATGAAACCAACCTGTGCGTAGATACAATGAATGATAATCTGACGAGTATCATTACGGAGTGTGCAGTGGAAGTAGGAGGCAGGGTAGTTAGACAGGACACTGGCAAGCTTTCCCAGGAAACGAAGAATCTCATTAAGAAGCGTCAAATCATGAAAGTCTCAAGTACAACAGACAAAATAGAACTGGCAGAGCTTTCGAAGTTGATTAATAGACGTAAAGTATGTGATGTAAGACGGTAAACATGAAGACGATTAACACGACCTTAAGAATGGAGGAAACGTCAAAGCAGAGAAGAGGGAACTTGCGATAGGCAAAAATCATATGTATGCGCTAAGGGACAAGGAAGGCAAAATAACTACCAATATGGATAGGATAGTTAAAATAGCGGAGGAGTTTTACAGAGCTCTGTACAGTAGCAGAGACAACCACGACCTTAATACTATAAGAACTAGCAGTAACCCAGATGACACCCCACCAGACGGAAGTTAGCGCCAGAGCGCGTAGGTATTCCGCCGTGTAGTCGGCGAAGGTTTTGTCCGTAGAGACAAAGCAGGAGAAGAAGAGGATTTCCACCTGAGGGGTGAAGGCTCGAGCTACAGGCAAGAGCGTGTGTCTACCGCTATCGAGCGAAGACGCGTGGCAACAGCTGCGTGTGTGAAGCCGGCGTGTTTCCGGCGAAGAAGTTTGGAGCTTGGAGAGCGGCCAATTGAAGACGCGAGGTTTCCTGAAAGAGAAACTTCGGGGGCAGCGGAACGACAACAACGCTGGACTTTGAGTGAGTGATTCTCGGAAGAGTATCATCCAGACTTTTGTTCCAAGAACTTTGGACTGAATAGGTTTTCTATCTCTTCAGTCTTTAAGTGTCTTGGTTGTTCAATGCATGCGACTGCATTGTAGCGTGTATTGTTGTCTGTGTCCGTTGTTTCGAGTGTGGTTGATTGTACTGTGTAGTACGTTGTTTGATTGGTGACATATTGTACTCAACTATTATGGAGTGTGCATACTTGTGTATTGTTTTGGATCTGCCATTATTGAGAATATAATTTTGTTTTGTTTATCGACTTTCGGCTCTGACTTGTTCTTTGGGCCACAGCCGGCGTCCGCTGGCGCGCCAAAAAGGACCACTTCTAAATTGTCCCCGCTTTCGTGGTGCGGTTCGGGGGGTCGATACTTCGGCCCTTGGAATTAGCCAGGCGATCGCCTCTCTAATTAACGGGACCTGTGTGACATAGGTATCGTAATTAAACTGAATAAGAGATACAAGATGAAGGTGGTACAGGCTTACGCGCCTACATCCAGCCATGATGACGCTTCAGTTGAAAGCTTCTATGAAGACGTGGAATCGGCAATGAGTAAGGTAAAACACAGTATACTATACAGATGGGAGACTTTAATGCAAAGGTAGGGAAGAAGCAGGCTGAAGACCAGGCAGTAGGAGATTATGACATCGGTACTAGAAATGCCAGAGGAGAGCTACTAGTAGAATTGGCCGAACGCCCTAATTTACGGATTTTGAATACCTTCTACCGAAAACGAGGAAACCGCCAGTGGACATGGAGGAGCCCTAATGGAGAAAATAAGAACGAAATAGACTTTATAATGAGTGCACACCAAGGAATCGTGCAGGATTTGGAAGTGCTTGACAAGGTACGATGCAGTGACTATAGAATGGCACGGTCTTGAATTCACCTAATCTTGATGCAGGAACAACAAAAACTGATACGCAAAAAGCCAATCAATGAGCTAGCACTGAGAGGGAAAGTATAGGAATTCAGAGTCTCACTTCAGAACAGGAACTGGGATCTTATTGAGGAAACCAGCCTTAGCGTTGACGCAATGAATGATAATCTGACGAGTATCATTACGGGGTGTGCAGTGGAAGTTGGGGGTACAGTAGTTAGACAGGACACTGGTAAGCTGTCTCAGGAAACTAAGAACCTCATTAAAAAGCGTCAAAGCATGGAATCTTCAAGTACACCAGACAAAATAGAATTGGAAGAGCTTTAGAAGTTGACTAATAAGCGTAAGGTATCCGATGTAAGAAGGTAAACATGAAGACGATTGAACACGTCCTTAAGAATGGAGGAAACGTCAAAGCAGAGAAGAGGGAACTTGCGATAGGCAAAAATCATATGTATGCGCTAAGGGACAAGAAGGCAAAATAACTACCAATATGGAATGGATAGTTTATATAGCGGAGGAGTTTTACAGAGATCTGTATACCAGCAGGGACAACCACGGCCTTATTATAAAAACTAGCAGTAACCCTGATGGCACCTTACCAGTAAGGATAGAAGAAGTCAGAAAAGCCTTTCAGAGCATGGAAAGAGGCAAAGCTGGTGGTGAGGATCAGGTAATATCAGATCTGCTGAAAGATGGAGGACACATTGTGTTAGAAAAAACTATAGCAACGCTGTTTACAAGGTGTCTCCTGACGGGAAGAGTACCAGAATCTTGGAAGAATGCTAACATCATCTTAATACATAAGCAAGGAGATGACAAAGACTTGAAAAATTACAGGCCGATCAGCTTGCTCTCCGTCGTATACAAGCTATTTACAAAGGTAACTGCTAACAGAATTAAGGCAACATTAGAATTCAATCAACCAAAGGAACAAGCAGAATTTCGAACAGGCTGCTCAATAATCGACCACATTCATACAATAAATCAGGTAATAGAGAAATGCTCAGAATACAGCCAACCACTATACATAGCCTCGATAGATTACGAGAAAGCGTTTCATTCAGTAGAAATATCAGCAGTCATGCAGACACTGTGGAATCAGGGCATCGATGAAGCATATATAAAGATACTGGAAGAAATATACAAGGGATCAATTGCTACCATTGTGCTTCATAAAGAAAGCAACAGAATACCAATAAAGAAAGGCGTAAGGCATGGGGATATAATCTCCCCAATGCTATTTACCTCCTGCTTACAGGAGGTTTTCAGAGGCTTAGAATGGGAAGAGTTAGGGATAAGAGTTAATTGAATACCTTAATAACCTGCACTTCGCCGATCACATCGCATTGCTGAGTAACTCGGGGACGAATGGCAACTCATGATTATGGAGTTGGACAAGGAGAGCAGAAAGGTAGGTCTAAAAATTAATCTGCAGAAAACAAAAGTAATGCACAATAACCTCGGAAAAGAGCAGCGCTTCGAGATAGGTAATAGTGCACTTCAAGTTGTAAAAGACTATGTCTACTTAGGACAAGTAATAACCGCGGAGCTGAACCATGAGATTGAAGTAACTAGAAGAATAAGAACAGGGTGGAGCACATTTGGCAAGCATTCTCAAATTTTGACTGGCAGATTGCCACTATCACTCAAGAGGAAGGTATATAACAGCTGTATCTTGCCGGTACTTAGCTATGGAGCAGAAACCTGGAGACTTACAAAGAGGGTTCAGCTTAAATTGAGGACGACGCAGCGAGCAATGGAAAGAAAAATGGTAGGTGTAACCTTAAGAGACAAGAAGAGAGCAGAGTGGATCAGAAAACAAACCGGGGTTAAGTATATCAGAAAACTAGATTCCCAGGGAAGGCAAGTGGGTTAGAGGGAGACAGAATGTAAGGGGGGCGGATGAGATTAAGAAGCTTGTGGTTATAAAATGGCAGCAGCAAGCGCAGGACCGAGTTGACTGGCGGAACATGGGAGAGACTTTTGTCCGGCAGTGGATGTGGTCAGGCTGATGATGATGATGATGAGCATTGACAGATAGACAGACAGACAGACAGACAGATAAATAGATAGATAAATAAATAGATGAATATTTTGCTTATATTCCCTACATGAAGGAAATTCATCTCGCCGGCATCAGTTGTGCTGTTGACGCCCATGTATTTAGATTTTAGTGACCGTTATGGAACACCAGAGAATCGAAGCTTATGGAGCCCTCCACTATGGCATGCATCATAATTACATTGTGGTTTTTTGACCTTAAACTGCAACAAATATAATTATAAATAAAGTACAATATGCATAGGTCTAATCGTACATGTATGCACATGTAGCGTGACATATACGATGACAAGTTGCTCTGCCAACGCGTGATTGCGCCTTCGATGCCGCTATGACATCACGTCCGTCTACCAAACACTGCGTGTGCTTCCCAATGCTGCATTTTATTGCGATTGCAGTGGCGACGCCTCCCCTTCAACTAAGACGGAACGTCATTAAAGTTGCGTGCTTGAGATGCCGCTTGCGTGACCGATGATCACTAATGATTGGCAGAGGTCATCTACAGACGGTAAATGCGTTGAATTACGGTCGATCGACAGGCGGGGCAGCGAGGAAGCGGAAAGTAACCGCAAGAGTCTGAACTCTCAGAGGTCGAGTGATAATTTAAGTGATGACGCTGCCCTGTGGCATTTGTTTGCGAAAGGGTAATTGCGAAGGTAGCGACTATGGTGACGGGGCCCGCCCACGCAGTATGATCGTTAGAGTGAGCGAACCCGTCAGCGTAGTGTATAATCCTGACTACAGTGACGGAGCCCGTCAGCGCAGAACTATCTTGAAAGTGAGGGGGCCCGCCACCGTAAAGCAATGACTACGATGAGGGGTATGTCACCATAGTGTAACCGCGAAAATGAGGTGGTTCGTCGCCG
This sequence comes from Rhipicephalus microplus, assembly GCF_043290135.1. Classification (NCBI taxonomy): domain Eukaryota; kingdom Metazoa; phylum Arthropoda; class Arachnida; order Ixodida; family Ixodidae; genus Rhipicephalus; species Rhipicephalus microplus. The sequence goes on from NC_134700.1 coordinate 202,719,981, forward strand.
TAAATTTGTTGTCGTTTTAAAATCCACAGTCTAGCGCAATACTTGAAACAATAGTGATAGCTAAAAATAAATAAGTGTGCGATCTGAACCGAAGTCGGACACGAACGACACTGCACCACGAAGTCTACATGGCAGGGCTGTCCAATCACTGAAAACAGTCACACTGTTGTCTTGCAGAAAAAAAAAAAGACTCTTCGAGAGTAGAAACGTTGATCTTCGTGCTGCAGGTCGTCAGTTCGAATTTCCGTCTTCCAATCTTTTGTTTTCAATATAATGCGTAAATATTAACGTTTCTGCTATCGAAGAGTCATATTTTTTTTTTCTGCAAGACAACTATGTCACTGTTTTCAGTAGTTAGACAGCCCTACCATGTCGATTTCGTGGCGTAGTGTCGTTCATGTTTGACCTCGGTTCGGATCACATTTTTTAAAATTTTCAGATCTCACTATTGTTTCAAGTATTGATGCTTGTTTTTAAATAATATTGGGGACACAAATAATAATGAACCTTCTTTTTACGTCCAACGTGGAATGAAGACATGTCCCCGGTGATTTCCGGTTGATACTGCCCTGGGCGAGCAGATTCTGTACTAAGAATGTGATTTAACTTTATTATCGCGCTTAACAACCACCCTCGGTGGGTTTTCTATCCCTATACATTCATATCGTAGTTCCAACGAATAGTTTGTTACACATAATGGGATGCTCCCAAATCAATATGTTCCACGTACGTATTTTTCGTGTCGTTATACGAAGGGGACGTATAGGCTCATGCCAAACGTTGGGCAGATCAGCATAGAATTTGCTCCAAGCTTGAGGGCTGTGCGGTTGGACAGTATGTTTCAATAACTTCCAAAAGCACAATACATATGACTACAATACATGTGGCTCTGACTTCGGGCCTACTTCGCCCGAAACCACACACACTGACTTCATGTGATCGAATCGGCTGCTTTAACCAAGTGTACATATGGACGTCACTTTCGTACCATAAATGTGTGTTATTGCTATGCTACTGCTATGCAAATGACTCACCATAGTCACTGCCTTACGGTGACGGGGCCCGTCACTATAGCTGCATCGCTATTATGACGGGCCCTCTCACTGTTACGTTTTCACTACGCTGATGGGTCCCCTCACTTTAACGATAGTCCTGCGTTGACGGGCCCCATCACCACAGTCACTGCCATTTGCGAAAGTTGGTCCTGCTCTTGTTTCTTTGTTTTTTTCGTGGCATTGATGCAATTATAAGGAAAGACGTGTTGATAATTCGATGAAACCAGGCAATACTGCGGTTATGCATTGTCGTGTACGCCTTCAATTAGATATTCATGTACTCATAAGGTTTACGAGCTGAACTTTGAAACCGTATGACTGCGTATGTACGAATTCATTTGCGAACTCTAAAATCACCAGGTCTGATCCCGGCCATGACCGTCGCATTTAGGCACAGGCGTAATGAAAGAGATTTGTGTGCTGTGCAATGCCACTTCACTTCAAAAGAACACCAGAGGGTGCAGATTTCGGGAGCTATTCACTACAGCGTGCCTCAATCATGTCCGCGCTTTGGCACGTGAAACCCTAGAACTTGCATGAACTTTGAAAGCGCATAGAATGTCGTAGTGAAGGTTGATTGATTGATATGTGGAGTGTAACGTCCCAAAACCACCACATGATTATGAGAGATGCCTAAGTGGAGGGCTCCAGAAATTTTGACCACCTGGGGTTTTTTAACGTGCACCCAAATTTGAGCATACGGGCCTACAACATTTCCGCCTCCATCGGAGATGCAGCCGCCGCAGCTGGGATTTGAACCCGCTATCTGCGGGTCAGCAGCCGAGTACCTTAGCCACTAGACCACCGCGGTGGGGCCGTAGTGAAGGTGGCAAATACACAGTTTGCATCTTGTTTGAAGGCGACTAAATCAGTGACTGACGCACTGAACAAGACAAGCACTCGTGTGGCCCCTTTCGCACATCGTGCCCGATTTAAATGACAAGCATATGTCTTCGAAGAGAGATTATTTATCTAAAGTAGAGAATGTTGACAGACCCGAAAGAAGAAGAAAGTGGCTGAAGGTGGGGCGCGGGTGTTGTCATCCTAAGTATAACGTGAAGTTCAGTACAAAAGCAGAAAAAAAGTCAATACTTTGTAAAGGTTAAAGCCTCAAGCTCGCTTGCACGCCAATGCAGCTAACACAATTAGCAAGAGACTGTGAAAAGTAATCACCTATAGAAGATTAAAATGATCCGAGGGATTCTCCGTTTCGAAGGACACACTGGGAGGAAACAGCTTTTGTTCTTTAGAAGCAGTTTGCTCACACTTCCAGAGCTTCCTCTCTTGTGTAGACAAGGCTTCTTTTCCTGATTGATCAGATGGCTCGGCTCTCGTAGCCAGGCACTGTGCAATACTGCCATCACTTAGCCTTTAGAATTAGGGCAAAGTGCGACCGAAACAAGACACGCAGTGGAGAAGTGTAATTGGGGAAGTAGCTAAATCTTCGCAGCAGCTCCTATCTTGCTGCGTATTTTTACATGTATTTTCAGTTTGATGCGACACAACAAAGAAGAAGCCAAATCGAGGGTGTGTCCGTCTGCTGAAGATCAATGACCGACGCTGGTCGCCAGGATGGGAGGGCCCGGATGTCAGCGACAGAGAACAAAAGATGGGCGCGGTGATTAAACGGGGTGGCACGGAAACGAAAGGATGAAAAGAAACAACAGGGGGCTCCGAACAAAGGGTTTCGGCTGAATATCCAGCCACGATCAGAATAGAAGCAGTAAAAATGCCTCGCAGGCTATATCATATTCTGCAGGGCGGGAAGCCTTTCCTGTCCCGACGTTCGCATACTTGGTATTCTACCACGTCACTGGGCTCAGGCAGGAAAAAGAAGCAAAGAATAGGGCCCGAACAATGCGAAGATGTACTCCCAAATGACGCTGACATAACATTTAAGTCAAGAACAGGGTACATACAAATGAAGAGAGGTAACCCGAGGAGTTGAGTAGAGACGGCAGGCACTCGTGTGGTGTTTACAGAAATGTTTGCTCAAAGAACGAGGTGTTGCGTGTGACCAGCGAAGATAACGAGCATTACAAAATAACTGATTCAGAGTGGAGTGAGTGAGTGAATAAAGTTTATTCAAAGCCGGTCCGGCAATTTTCGTTCGGGTGATGCGAGGGGGACGGACGAGGGGATGAACCACCGATATATTTGATCTTTACACCATTATCGCGCCATAGAGTCACAAAATGTTCGTTATCCCTCTCTTTGCAAGAGAGTCTTGTTCATGGTGATGAAGTGGTAACTGAATTTATGTTCACATGATTTGAGGGGTTTAACGTCCCAAAACCAGCATATGATTATGAAAGACGCCGTAGTGGAGGGCTCTGGAGATTTCTACCTCCTGGAGTTCTTTGACGTGCTCTCAAATCTGAGCACACGAGACTGCAACATTTCCGACTCCATCGGGAATGCAGTCGCCAATGCCGGGATTCAATCTCGTCACCTACGGGTCAGCAGCCGAGTAATTTATGTTCACATGCTCTATTCATTAACAACAATGCAAGCGTTTCTACGTGTCCAATTTAACATGGGATTTCGAGGCATGCCATATTGTGGAGCGCTCAGACAGTTACGACCGCCTGGTGTTCTTTAACGAGCACTGATATCGCACATGGCAATTTTGCCGCCATCGAAATGCGATGGCCCTGCCGGAATTCAACCCGCAACCTTTCGGTCAGCAGCTGAGCACCTTGAGCATATCCATGATTTCGGTCAGCAGCTGAGCATATCCATGATATGCCACTTACAGGCAAAAAAGTGGCCGCTGCGCATGATAACTAAAGTTCTGGCCGACTGTACATGACCTGCCCACAAGGGGCACTTGCAGGGTGTACGCATTCCAGACTAACCACATCTGCTGCAACATCATTACCCTGAACCAGTCAAACTGTTACAGATTACCGCTTCCATGTATATGGTACATGTTTATCGCATGACGCTTCAACTCGGAATCACTTCACGCGCTATAGTCTAAGCTAAACTATAAATTCACGCTCATAGCGTGAGGGTTTCGAATCAGTTGGCGGAGAATTTGTTTCCTCGAATCGTCGTGAACGTTCGCTTTAAGGCCAAGCAGAACAAAGATACAGTAGCGAGCAGCAGAGATAAGGAGAGGAGAAAGTGACAGCATCGATTCAAGCTCGAAACGATAGCACTCGCAGAACGGTGCAAAAGAGCGCGACTGCACCCGACGCAATTAATCCCCGACATATCCTTTTGATATGCATACACTCATCGATGAAGTCTGTGTGTACCACACGTGGCTGTGCCGACGGCGGACAGAAAAATGGAGCCATTCTGGAGGGGCGGGGTCCAAGACGATACCGAATAAAGCCCAGCCAGACTCCTAGGAGAATTTCAGCTTACGAGGCGTGGCCCTTCTGCAGGCTAAGCTAAAGGGGCTCGTCGTGTTGTCGGGATGGCGTGCTCGGCTTTTGTCCGGTTCGCAGGAGGAGGACGACGGAATAAGTAAAAGAGCAACGCACAGCGACGTGATTTGCGCGGGAAGGGGCGGATTCCAATTAGAAAGCACTCTTTTTCTTCTCGTTAGTATAACCTTCGTTTTGTTTGCGGTGGACGGCCCTGTCCGGTGTCCACCATGACTGCAGGACCACCGGACGTTAACGGGAGGGGAGTGGCGGCAGCTGCGGCGCTAGTCGCGGAAACGGCTCGTTTGCGTTTAAGGCTTTTAGGAACGTGGAGGTGTATCTGTGCCGCCTCATCTCGTTCTTGCACTCGTGCCCCGTCCCTGCACGGCGCTGAAAGCACTCGTGCCGCCACCACCAGCGCTATATACGAAACTCATACGACACGCAGTGTACGGGGCCGATCGATGCTCAACAAATGGGCACACGACACGAAGTTTCTTTTCCCCGTGGCTTCATTCATTAGTTCTTGCGTTTAGTTCGTTTGCCTTAGACTACGCACACATGAGCTGCTAGATGTATCAGGGGACCACCATTCGTATCTGCAGACACCCGACGCTGCAGTTTAGTGGCATGCATTGCCCGTATAAAGAAAAGAAAAGAAAGAAAGAAAGAAAGAAAGGAAGAAAGAAAGAAAAAAAGAAAAAGAAAGAAAGTAGGAAATAAAGAAAGTATTGTGTGCCGGCACGCTATAGCTTCGCCCACCAGAAAGTCGTATCTGCATGGAAAAAGCCCTGGCGCTACCGCAATCTCGCCACTCTATGAAGCCAAGCGGCAGTTTTGAGTGCCAGTAGAATTTCGATATGATAACGCGTACTTAGACTATTGCTCATTGTATGCGGGAACCATGCAGTCATACATTCTCATCTATAATTTTTAAAAGTACACACAAGAAGCACACGCCGCAAACGTTTTTTTTTGTATCGTGGAGCAACATAAAACGTCAATGGTGCTTTATCGTATAGAATAAGTTATCGTAGATGCACAAGATTTACGGTTCTTAGGGGATTGTTGACCTCTGATTATAACTCTGCGTGGTTAGACGGTGCTACCATGATGTTCACGGCACATTTCATTTAACGCCGTTCATTGAGGTGTGAAGTTTGTGAGGCGCATCCGTCCGTCCATCCATCCATCCATCCATCCATCCATCCATCCATCCATCCATCCATCCATCCATCCATCCATCCATCCATCCATCCATCCATCCATACATCCATCCATCCATCCATCCATCCATCCATCCGTAAGAGAGCTTTACAAATATAACTCCTCTGCCCATGACATGAGTAACGTTAAAGTCTTTACGGGAGCGTCGTAAAATCCTTTTTTAGGGGCGAAGCTCCTTAGGGCGTGGGCTGTGCGTCCCCTGTATGTAGCCACCTCTAGTTTAGTTCTTGCAGTGTTCACTAGATGGCGGTACCGTCCCCTGTATGTAGCCACCTCTAGTTTAGTTCTTGCAGTATTCACTAGATGGCGGTACCGTCTCCTGTATGTAGCCTTTGTAAACTCGCAGCCCGGCCGCGGTGGAGCGAAATCCCCGCAGCGCGCGCGTTCACTCCTCGGAGAGTCCAACGAGTGGTAGAGGTCGGACGTGTTTTTGGAGAGCTCCGGAATGACAGCTACAGATAAGTGTTTTTGCATGTTTCCAGCTTGCCTCTATATGTAGCGTTATGAGAACGTAAGGCGCTAGCGTAAGGCTTAATTAGGTCTAGTACGGTGTACGGTTTTTTTTATTAGTATTTTGTACTGTGTCTTTTTTTTCTCCAGCCACCACGTGGCTGAAGCCTGCGCGTAGACCGACCACGTGCATGCGCAGGTGCTGTGAAGTGTAGCGTATTTATTTATTATTGTGGTTCTTTTTGGCTTAGACCAGTGTATTTTAGTACAGTTTTCTAACACGTGGGCATCGGTAAACTGAGCTAGCCATGGTCAAAAAGACCGTAAAGTGTTCCGAGTGCGGGGTAGGGCGGAAGGTGGAAATTAGTGCGGAGGAGAAAGCAGAAGATGACGCCAAGTGTAAACAGTGCGAGTTCGAGGAGAAAATGAAAAATATGATGGCGGTCCAGAGTGGGCTCATGGAGAAAATCGCAGCGCTGGAGAATGCATTGGCGAAGGAGCGAGAGAAAACGTCAGCCATGGAAGAAAGGCTCCGGGCAGCCGAGAAGGGCCTATCGAAGGTCGTGAAAGGGAACGAAGACGCAGGTGACGGCGGAAGCATTATGGCGACGACCCCCCGTGCGGGAGAGATGAAGGAAACAGGCATGACAAAGGCAGATACATTGGCCACAGGGCCCAGCTACCGGGAAGTAGTTTTGAGGGAGGGAGGGAGCAAACCAGCAGCCGTGACTCACGCTAGTCACCTAGTGAGCAGCCAGGTGCAGGTTTCAGAAGGAATGTCTGAACAGGTCATCATCGCCGGTGACTCAAATTTGGTCCGATGCGCAGCGGCAATCAAAGAAAGGGTGAAAGGCGACAAGAGAGTTGCGATAGGGACGTTCCCAGGACAAACGCTGGGGACAGTAATGAGTCAAGCGGGTGAACAACTCGCAGCTAAGGCTGGCAATCGTAACCTCGTTGTAATTGCGGGAGGGTTAAATGACGTCCTGAAAAAAGAATCGTCAGGACTAGCGACGGCCTTGGCGAGAGGGGTGGATGACATGCGCACCGTGTCCCCCCAGGTGCAAATTGTAGTATGCACAGTACCGGAAGTACCGGTGCGCAACGTCAACCTGCGAAGAGCGGTTGTCGACGCAAACAAGGAGATATGGCGGATTAGTCGAGAGAAGGGTTTCGAGGTAGTGGATTTAAACAGGGAAGTGCACAGGTGGGGTGGATTCCAAAGAGACAGGATTCATTTCGATAAGAGGCTTGGACACGAGGTGGGCTGGCGACTGGCAGGACGCGCAGTAGCTTTTTTGGGGGGCTCACGGGCCCTTCGGAGTCCGGGGTAGCTCGTAACAGGGAAAGCAACCAGGAGGACGCTTTGACAGGTAGAATTGCGAAAAACCAGAAAAAAGGTAAAAGAAAAAGGAAAAAGGCGCGTGTTGCAATTAGTTACATAAACATGCAGGGTGGCAGAAAGAAGGCAAAATGGTTAGAGATTGAGGAGCAGTTAAACAAAGAACAGATAGGCGTGTATGCGGTTACAGAAACACACCTTAGAGACTTGGAAGAGCCACCACATATTAAAAATTATGTTTGGGAAGGGTGTAACAGGACCATATCGGAAAGGAAAGGTGGGGGTGTAGGAATGCTAATTCACCGCGGAGCCAAATGGGTTAGAGTGAAACAGACGTGTTCAGAGCACCTCTGGGTTCGGGGCACAGTAGGTGGAAAGGAAACGTGGCTAGGGGTAGCCTACTTGTGGACGGGGAATAACTGCAGAGAAAAGAATCAGGAGATAGTGGATTGTATGAGTGCGGATATTAAGGAATTTGGTAATGGGGCCGAAATCATCCTTCTAGGGGACATGAATGCCCACATACATGACCTTGACGGATATTCAGACACCAATGGGAAGTTATTACTAGATCTTTGCGAGCAACATAGTCTGGAGATAGTTAACACGGGGCCTAAATGTGACGGCCAGATCACATGGGAAGTCGGAAACAAGCAATCAAGTATTGATTATTGTCTCATGACTGAAGGAATTTACCACAAACTGACAGAAATGAGGATAGACGAGGAAGGCATTAACAGCTTGGGTAGTGATCATAAACGAATAACATTACAAATGGGATACGAAACTGAAAATATGAGCATGGAATCAAAGTCTGGCAGCTCGTATTTAAATGACAAACAAATAATTAATATAGCCGCAAGAGTCGAGGAAGAAGTAGGCGAAATACCAGGCAAGGACTGGGAGTATAGTGAGCTGTTACATCTAATGACGAAGGAGATAGGGAAAGAGAAGAAAACTGTTTGCTGGAAAGGAAAAAGGAAGCCAAAAAGTTGGTGGAACAAGGAAATCCGGGAGGCGATCGAGAAGCGACGCGAAGCCTCACGGGAGCATAGAAAGGCAAAAAAGGAGAAGCGGCCGCAGGACGAAGTCAAAAAAATATGGGAAATATATTTAGAGAAAAAATCCCTTGTACAGAAATTGGTAGAGGCAAAAATTAAAGGTGAAAGTGAACGCTGGATGACAGAGATACACGAAAAAAAGGAGGCCGCGCCTAGGATTTTTTGGAGCCACATAAAGGCGCTAGGTAGGAAGTCTGTCACAACGCAACAACATATTCTAGATGAAGGAGGAAATCAATTGGAAGGGTACGAAGCGCTAGGTTACATCCAAAAGGTAACAGCCGATTCGTTTCAAAAGAGCGTCCAGGGGATCTCCCCGGTGAGTAAAAGTGTGGCGGAGAAAGCAACAGAGGAAGAGCTAGTACTTGATAATTTCAACTGGAAAAAGGCCGAAGGAAAAATTCCAAAGCGCACTGCCGCAGGTTTAGATGGGATTCCCGTTAGCCTCATTAACGAACTAGGACATAACACTAAAGAAGCATTGTTAAAAGCAGTAGAAAAAAGCTTAAAGGACGGACAAATACCGGACAGTTGGCGACAAAGTAGAATGAACTTAATCTATAAAGGCAAGAGAGAAAAGGACAAGATTCGCTCGTATAGACCACTAACAATTACATCGGTACTATACAGGATGGCGATGCAAGCAGTAAAAATGAAAATAGAAACATGGGCCGAACATAACGATATTTTGGGAGAACTTCAGAACGGATTTCGAGTCGACAGGCGGTTAGACGATAACCTGTTTGTTCTCACTCAGTGTATAGAAATATCCAAAATAGAGAATAGGCCCTTGTACGTGGCTTTTCTAGACATCACGGGGGCATACGACAACGTTAATCAGGAAATTTTGTGGGATATATTGAAAGGAATGGGCATGGGCGACGACTGTATACAGCTTTTGAGGGAGATATACCGAGAAAATACAGTTTGCATAGAGTGGGAAGGAATGCGTAGCAAAGAGAACGTTGAGGTTAGCAGGGGTCTGAGACAGGGATGTCCTTTGTCCCCGCTGTTATTCATGCTGTACATGGTGAGTATGGAAAAAGCGCTAGAAGGTAGCAACATTGGTTTTAATCTGTCACACAAACAGGGCGGCATGATGATTGAGCAGAAGCTTCCAGGTTTATTTTATGCGGACGATATCGTCTTATTTGCGGACAGTCGAGATGATATACAGCAGCTGGCGAATATATGCGGAAGGGAAGGTGAAGCTCTTGGACTAGGATTCAGTGTAACGAAGTGTGGATTGATGGTATTCAATGATCCCTGTGATCAGACGGTGTCCATACAAGGCCAAGAAATACCGAGGGTAAGTGAATACAAGTACCTTGGAGTATGGGTAAATGAGAGTGATAGATACATGGAGGTACAGGAAAAAGCCTCGGCAGCAAAAGGAAAGAGGAATGCGGCAATAATGAAGCACAGAGCGTTGTGGGGATACAATAGGTATGAGGTGCTTCGAGGTCTGTGGAAGGGTGTAATGGTTCCAGGGCTTACTTTTGGGAACTCAGTGGTGTGCATGAGGGCAGAGGTGCAAGCGGGAATGGATGTAAATCAAAGGACTGTGGGACGCCTCGCGTTGGGTGCTCACGGGAAGACGACAAACGAGGCTGTAAAGGGCGATATGGGGTGGGCAGGTTTTGAGGCGAGGGAAGCGCAGAGCAAAATAAGGTTCGAAGAAAGGCTAAGAAATATGAAGGAGAGTAGATGGGCAGAGAAGGTGTTCCGTTATTTGTATAGGAAGAGCGTGGACACACAGTGGAGAAAAAGAACTAGAAGACTCACTAGTAAGTATACGGCTGGTATTGTAAGCCGTATGTCAACAAAGAGCGTTAAGGGAAAAGTCAGGGAGGCGGAGAGGATTTACTGGATGGCAGCTATGGAGAAAAAACCGGCTTTGAGTAACTACCGAAAGGGCAAAAATGAAATAAGGAGGGAGGCATTTTACGATAATTCAAGGGGAAGCGCTTTACTGTTTGAAGCGAGATCGGGTTGCCTTAGAACGCGTAGTTATAAAGCAAGATTCAGTAAAGAAGAAGAACAATGCACATGCTGCGGGAAAGATAAGGAAACGGCGGAGCATGTTCTGATTGAATGTGGAGATATCCACCCAGGTGTACGTTTGGGCACGAGCCTACAGGAAGCCTTGGGTTTTAGGGACAACAATGGAAAGCTGAACACACCCGCGATTGAAATCAGTAAGAGACGGTTAGAGTATTGGTGGCAGAAAATTAGAGAGAAAGGACAAAAATAAATATTGGAAAAATAAAATATGGACAGTGTGCCGTAAATGGCAGAGAACTTAAGCTGAAAATTTACCTTTTTTTCTATTAAGATAGAATTTATCGAAGTAGAGGCATTAGGCCAACATAAAAGGAAAAAAAAAAGGTTTTTTTTTGTCGAGCCTGGTGGCATACTGGTCACCACCCCGTTATAAAGGGGACGCTCATAGCATCCATCCATCCATGTAGCCACCTCTCGTTTAGTTCTTGTAGTGTTTACTAGATGGTGGTACTTGTAGCTGATGATGAAAAGATGCAAGATGTTATAAACTAGAAAGCGGTACTTGTAGTTGATGAAAGACGCGAAATCTTATAAAATAGGAATGATGTCACATATGGCGCGTGTCATAGGTCGAAGGCAATCGTTCGATTTAGTGCGGCGACGTACGCTAGGGGGAGCGATGTAATAAAATCGAGTGGGCAAAATGTACAGAGGATTCATGGTTTACCAGGTTTACCTCCGGAGCTTCGCCCACTCATCATCATTCACTTCGTGGATATGGCGGCACTTTTTTCCTCCAGCCATGTGTGGCACACACCTTTACAGCACAGGATGGGGAGGCCGGTATTAGGCTATTCGCCATAGTTACGGTTTATATCGATCCAGGAACGGTGAGAACAGGAATTGGTAATTTAAAATGCGGTGTAGTTAAGGAAAACCTACATCGGCAGCGCCTACACAACGAATGCGAAGAACAAAAGTTAGGATCACAGCAGGAATCGAACCCAAGTATTCTACGTGACAGTTAGGTATTCTACCACAGAGCCCCGCCATGACTATACATAGCTTTGGAAAAATACCCTGTGCAGGCGTAATATCGAAGCAACTTCAATTGAGGTTGTAGTGCTGGTTAGATGATTTAATAACAAAGCAATAAACACTACATTTCTAATCATATAATACACATGTGACGTTAACGTCACGTGGGGTTGCAGTGTATGATCCACTTTTATAGCAGTCTAATAAACATTCCATTTGTATTCATATGGTTCAGGGGGCTATGTGCGAACGTTGTTCGATACCTGAGGATTACGCTAACGAAAGATACGTGTGATATTCCCATAATCTCATCGTAAAATGTATTTTGTCTAAATAATACTAACGTATCTGCTCCAACGTGAGTGCAAGCGTCATGTCAGACTTTAAGTTATATTTAAAGCACCAGTCTTGTCGACGTGTCATGGTAAGGCCCAATGTGCACACAACTGCTGAACACACACAAACACTGCGCATCAGCCCCTCCACTTGTAAATAGATGTAGAGAGGTTAATTGCCCTTCATATTAGCTGAGAGGCCCTGTAGCCTTCACAGTGCTGAAGGGCACTTCTTAGACGGAGTATAGGTAATCGTCAAGCCAACAGTAGAGCCCAGACTTCAGTTTCTTACGAGTAGTTATAGCTGAGAACACTACGTATTTCATAACGTCTTGTTATCTCGTAAGTATAACTGTGTCATCTGCTACGGGATATTGTAGCTGAGATGTCGCATTCGGCAGTATCATCATCGCTATGTATACACGCCAATCACTGAAGCAAGCCTCCGAGCTATTACGCGGTTCCTACAAGGCCGT